>NW_009922726.1:0-42127 GCF_000696875.1 Nestor notabilis
GTAAATTATAATATAATAAAAAATCCTTTAATAATATATTACATATATTCAAATCTTGATTAAACAAAAGTGACTTTAAACAAAACATTGATGTGTTTTCAGGTGTGTCAGCATCCAAACTCCAGAATGAGAGAATGGGGAGCAGAAGCTTTAACTTCTCTCATTAAAGCAGGACTGACATTCAGCCATGATCCTCCATTATCTCAAAATCAGGTAAAGTAAGTTTAAGAGCAGCTGCTTTTCTGGAACTTAAAATGAACATGAAATCAAAATCTTCCCTAGAGGAAATTTTCTACAGCTCATGAATTAGGGGCATCATAAAGCAACTTTACTATTGAGTTTATAAAGCCTACAGCTGTAACATTCCAGTGTAACTATTGAAAATTACCTCATGCATTCTAATGAACTACCCTCCTTACTTGTTTCAAATGTGTAACAAAAGTGGTGAGGCTTGCGTATTATGTCCCTTTGTTAGACAAATTACAGATCACCCTCTTGAGTGTAAAAACGATTCCAGAACGTTTAGAAGTGTATATGTGATACGGTGGCAGGTAAAAAATAAATTGTCTGACCTTCTAAATCCCTGCTATTCAACCTGTTATTAATAAAACATTCTGGTATTTTTACTCTCTCTTTTTGTTGAGGTTCAGTGGATAGGTTTTTCAAGGTCTCTTTAATAGGAAGCTGAGGTAGCCCTGCTAGGTTAATGTAAAGTTGAAAGGATCATTTAAATTTTTGCATCCTTGCTATGCTTTATTTTTTACTTTTAGAGACTGCAGTTGCTTTTATTGAATCCACTAAAGGAACTGTCAAACATTAGTCATCCCGATATCAGGATCAAGCAGTTGGAGTGTGTGCTGCAGATTTTGCAAAGTCAGGGTGACAGCTTAGGACCTGGTTGGCCATTGGTGCTTGGAGTCATGGGGGCAATCCGAAGTGATCAAGGGTAAGTGATGGAAATAAAATTTTAAATCATGTAAGGTAAAAGGAGTAGAATAATTCCACTTTTATTTTCTCACTTTAGTAGCCACCTCAATAATAGCCATAATTTTCACCATAATTTTTAGCTTGTGAACAATTTTACTCGACAAAAGTAAAATTTTTAATTTTTCCTGTAGCACACATTTATTTTACTGAATTAATCTTTCAGAAGAACAGAATATTGTTCCACTCTAGCCTCTCCTGTGGTCAGCATGCAGTATACACTGAGGAGTACTCCTTGTGCCAATTCATTTGATCTTAACCATCTGCTAGACACATCTCTGGTGCTTACAGATAATTCTGTACAGCTTGGCTGTAGCTCAGTTTCTCTGCTGTTTCTTTCTCTTCCAAAGTCGTTGGATGGTCTCTAGTGTGTGGCATCTTCTGAACACTCTGTTTCTGTTGAAGCCTTCCTCCCTGAATGGCTGCTGGTAGCACAAGGATGAAAGTTTATTTACTTGCTTTGCATGAATCGCTTGGTTGACTAGCAAAGCTGACTGTTATGAACAGAGAGGAAATGTTACTGGACTGGTCCTCTCGCCCGCAATGGGAAGTGAGAGGTGAAGTTGCAAGGAGTTTCTTGAAATGAGCAGTAGAATGAACATTGGACCCTGGTACTGTAAGCACCAACACCTGTATCCATACACTTAGACCATATTATTCCTTCTTTGGTGCTAGTCTTGATTAGGTCATCAAATAATACTAGTATCAGAAGAATTCATGTTGGCATATCTCTGCTTGCACCCACTTTAGCTTCTGTCTTCTGGCCATATCATGACCTCCTAGAGTCTCTTCAAATGCTTGAAGGATTTTGCTCTTGTGTCAGTATTGCTTGTTCTGGCAGTAATACTCTCCAAAATCGCCAAGAATGTTTACATTCGTGGTTGTGAGCATCCTCTTTTAGGTAACCATGCTTTGGTACCTGCTGTTTCCACACTTGGTGCAATGTGTTCTATGGTTCCTACATGCCTTTTGATTTTCATTTCATTTTCATTGTTGTTGACGGATGTAACCAACACAGATTTCTTCCCAAGACGCTCTTCAGATCCCTTTACGTCTCAAACCCGTACCTTACTGGCAGATAACTCAATATGTTACTAAGATCTTGTGTTGTATCTTAGTGTCCTCCAGCTAAGCATATAGAATAATCTACTTAACTACATAGCATTGTTTGCCAACATCATATCAACTATAGTAGGAAAAAAATTAAGCAAGCCTCATTTTCTTTGGGAAACAACTGAATTTCTTACCTCACTTACAGCTGTGAGCAGAAGATGCAGACACTGTTATACATTACATGTAAACTTACTGACCATGACACTTTCTTCACAAAAGTCTGGTCAGTGAACGTCCTGGAGAAATCCATTTACCTTCCAGGAGAACTTCTTGCCAGGCTGCTATAAATGCAGAAGATGCTTTGATCACTTCTTGATTGTATGGTACTAGCCTGCCAAACAAAAGGTAGTCTGTCATTGAAGAATTTTTCAATGGGATGCCCCTGTTTATTTTAAGGGTAGATAAAGCCCTGTATGATCTTAAGTTCTTGAGCTAAGCTTAGATTTCTTGCATTTATATTTACCTTTTTGGTGGCCCCTATATCATCAAGGACAATTTTACATTTTAAAGAGCTGTGTTGCTGTTGCCACTTGCATGAAGGACTTTGAAACCTTTCTCCAAATATGTAGTAGTGTGGGGCACTAACTGGGAGATAAATCGTTCTGAATTTGTTCTAGCAACCTCACATTTGAAGATTAGAAAGAGATGTTACTTTTCCATTAACTCAGCTCTTCTGTAGTTGTAACTATACTTTCATTTCTTACCTCCTTCCCTTCTCTCTTATAGTCTTTGAAGGTCACATACCTCTAGAGCCTTGTAGAGGTGCGGGAACACAGCAGTTCTGGGTGTGTTTCACTTTATAGACTCCTGTATCGAATGTGGGGGAAAGCAGTGTGTGAGCATTTCCTCCATGAGTACATCAATGATAAATCCTTTGATCTTATGTGGTAGGATGGATATATCTCTACAGTATGCATCATATTTAGAGAGTTATTACTTATACCATTATTGACGATGGGAAGTTTCTTGTACTTTCCTCTGGCTTCCATATAATCTTGGCTGTTACGATACAGTGGAAATGGCCCACCTATGATTTTCATTTTGAATTAATTGAAAAAATCATTTTATTTAGGATTATGAAATATGTAACTGACATATCTGTGTTCTAATTTTTTTCCTGGGATTCTTATTTTTAAGGTTACAAAGTTTCTGTATTAAAAACCTTTGGATTTTTTTTTCTTCTGTACATTAAATATTTAGCATTAAGTAAACCTGCAAACTATAGTGAAATTTAGATGCAGCTTCCCTATTCTCTATTATCTGCACTCCACAACTCTGATTCTTGCATTTTGTCTCTCGCTAACCAGGGTTTTAGTTAAAGATGACCTTGCTGCTTCTGAGAGCTCCTTCTCACAAATCTTTTCTTTACTACACACTTACTATATTATCTTAGACAAAATATTGTCAAAATAACTGCCATTAAATAGATATTTAATAAATATTTTGCCTTCAATTAAATTCTGAATACAAACATAAAATAAGAACTATTATAAGGAATAAAATAAGAATAAAATATTTTTATTTATTGTGAAAGTTGCATACTAACATAATGATGCTCTGACTTGCTTTCTATACTACATTTTTTTTATGTTTGCATTCAGAGGCAAGATATTCTGAAAAGACTTTGTCCAACATAATATGTATTTGTGCCTACCTGTTTGGCATACTTTAAATAATTTGTAACTGCTGGTACAAGAAACTGTACAGAAGAGCTTACTCTTTAGAAGATTATCATGCTTAAACTTAAGCTTTGTTTTGTCTGTTGTGGCTTTTTTAGCTGACACACTTAAACTAAGAAGTCCTGAGACTCTAGAACAGAGAAGTGGCTTTACTATATGAAGCTAGTGAGGACCGTTGGAGAGTCTGAACTTTAACTTCATTAGCTAGTTAACATAGACTAAAATATTTCCTCAGAAATTGAAGCTTCAGCTTAATACCTTTAAAATGTCTCTAGGGGAAGCATTTAAAGTGTTGCAAATTAATCTCAAAAATGTTCAATGTATTTTTTTCTTTTTTAAGTAACCCTGTCTCCTGAGGTGTTCTATTCAAAACATAGCTGTGCTCTTGAAATTAGAAATGAGTGTGTGCGTGTTTTGTTTTTGTTTTGTTTTTTTAAGAGAGTCCTTAATACGGACTGCATTCCAGTGTCTTCAGTTGGTTGTGACAGACTTTCTTCCAACAATGCCGTGTACTTGCCTACAGATAGTTGTTGAAGTTGCAGGAAGCTTTGGACTTCACAATCAAGAGCTAAATATTAGCTTAACTTCAATTGGTTTGTTGGTGAGTTTTGTATTAACCTACGGTGATGCTGCTTCTGGCTCTCATTTTATTTTTTTCTTTTTTTTTTTTTCTCTTTAAATTAAGATTAATCTGTAGTCAATGCTACAAATGAAGACTAAAACCTATTTTTCGAGTTCTTACTGAACTCCCATGCTGTCATTTGGAATCGTATGTAAATTGAGCGAGAATAATTTATCTTTAATCTGCATGACTCCAGGATTAGTTAAATAGTGTTGTGTTGTAACCATGTTGATCGGTATCTTATTTTTAGTACACTGTTTCCCTTTATAGTGCTTCATGTGTACATGGGACCTTAAAGCTGAGGCTAAGAAAAATACTTTCTGCACCTTGTGGTATTTATGTGCTGATCTTCTTCCAGCAGCGTAGGGTAGTTAGTATCTTGATGTACTTTGCAAAGTACTCTTAAATATAAAAATGAGAAACAATTTATTTCATGATCATTAAGACCATTATAATATTTTTATTGTACAACAGCATATGTCTTATTTATTTTGTAGTGGAATATTTCGGACTATTTTTTCCAAAGAGGTGAAATAATTGAGAAGGAGCTAAACAAAGAAGAAGCAATGTTGCAGAAACAGGCAGAAGAAAAGGGAGTGATGCTGAATAGACCTTTTCATCCTGCATCACCATTTGACTGTCTTTGGTTATGCCTGTATGCCAAACTAGGGGAGCTGTGTGTGGATCCACGACCTGCAGTTAGAAAGAGCGCTGGGCAGACATTGTTTTCTACTATTGGTGCTCATGGAACTTTACTGCAACATTCAACATGGCACACAGTAATATGGAAGGTATGATGTGCAAGATTCCACTAAAGGTTTCTAAATTGCATTCACATTTTAATAGCCACTGATACGCTATTTTGATAACAATTAGCTAGTTTGTTGAGACTTTTTAAAGACAACAACATGTGGTAGCAGAAATCTGTTTTCTTGGGATTTGGGAGTGCTTTTTTACACTTTCTCTGGCCCTTAAAGTCTCTTATGAAACATAAATTTTGTATCTCAATCATTAATTTCTTAGGAGTTGGATAAAAGTCTGTTTACTTCCTACAAGGAGATATGACTCATTTTTTGTGCAAAAATATGGAGATGTTTGAGGGTTATGTGATTGGGCTGATCTGATATTAGATTGAACTTTTGACTCTCTTCTTTGAGAGAATCTATGAGATGCCCTGTTCTGGGTCACAGTCATGTTGGTTGTGCCTTATGAAAAAATCAGCCTGTTGTTACCTATGAGATATCTCATATCCACTGGTTTTAGTCTTCTGTTAGTGCTAATACTGTTCTCAGTGGGTTTGATAATGCTGTTTCTAACCATTCTCAAGTGAACATCAGTTAGCTGATTCTTACTCTTAGCTGTTGTTAGACTGCTTAGAATAAGGGAATTCTCCAGGTGACCCAGTGACAAAAAGATAATGGAAAAATTACTGTTTTTTTTCTGGTTTTACCATAAATACAACTATGTTATTTGAAAAGTTGCCTTTTCCCTCTTTTTCTGACTATTACAGGTTTTATTTCACCTATTGGATAGGGTTCGAGAATCTTCTACCACTGCTGACAAAGAGAAGATTGAATCAGGAGGAGGCAACATTCTCATTCATCACTCAAGGGACACAGCTGAGAAACAGTGGGCTGAGACATGGGTATTAACGCTGGCTGGAGTTGCAAGAATTTTTAACACCAGGAGATACTTACTGCAGCCTTTAGGTAAAATTTAAAAGCTAGTGAAAGATACAGTAATAAACTTTCTGCTCTTGTATTTTCAGTTAAAGTACTGGGCAACAATCTTCATCTTAGCTTTAAAGTGTGTTCTATTTTGTCTCACCTCAAATGTCATGAAAATTACAGAGTTTTTAATTCATGCTCTTTAGAGCCAAAAAATTTTAAGTACCAATTTAATCTTTCGTATCACAGCACTTGAGATTAAATCTCAGTAGTCACAATTCTGGGTGCCAAATAGCTTTAATTTATAATAGCCTGCTAACAGTAATAATTTTTCTGTTCTTTTGGTTGTGAGAATATCTTTCCTTTTGTCTTTCTAAGGTTATGCAACACTTGCCTGGAACTCTTCCATGGCATCAGTGTGTCAAGTTTAACCAGTGCTCTTGCAACATAAAGAGAACTCACTGGTAAAGTCAGTGAAGTATTGAACATTTATGTATGTAGTAGTATTTTAGAGTAGCTTGGTAAATGACCTAATGTTTAATTTCTATAAAGAGAAAGCAGTAAAGAAACAGGGAATGTATAACTCGCATTACATTAGTATAACTTCACCATCCCATAGTATGCAATTAATATATCTGTAACTAGGAATAAGTTGTGTTTTATTTTGGTTATTTGTGGTACAAGATATCAATATATTAGTAGCTATCAGGAGAATTGGTCATCTGCAGAAATGTAATAGATTTTAAACTATATTAAGCGTGAATTAAAACTGAATAAAAAAATAAACCATTACAGGAGTATTTTAATTATTCAGAACTTGTAATTAGTAACATAGAAAATTGAAAGCTAAAGCTGGATTTAATGAAAAACTCAGACTGAAAAAAAAAAAAGAAATCTTTCTCCACAGTACAATTACTAGGGCATTTTAAAATCAATTTTTTATAAATTAGTTGCATTACTATACATTTGACTCTTCCTTGTATGTGCTTAAATCAACAGGCATCTGGTATGTATAACAGCTAATCTGTTTCACTATACTGAATTAAGAAAATACATGTTTCTGATATGGGATGGGGTATGTGATTTTTTGTTAATGAATTCAACATAAATGTAGATATATTGTTTCATTCTTCATATTTGTGTGTTTCTCTGTTACATTCATTTTTTCTGGTTGTGGTTGAACTGATACATTCTAAAAGTCATTCAAGCCATCACCTAACTTCATGAAATTTCCATGTATTAGAGCAACAAGTACATGAACCTTTTAGAGACAGAGTGGGTGGGAAGAGGATGAAGAAGTCCATTCCAAGTTGATATTTTTTTTTTCCCCCTCTCTTTTTTAAACAGGAGACTTTTCCCAAGCCTGGGATGTTCTTCTTGATCACATCCAATCAGCAGCACTCAGCAAAAACAATGAAGTTTCCTTGGCTGCTCTGAAAAGCTTCCAGGAGATCTTACAAATTGTTTCTCCTGTCCGAGACTCAGAGAAGCCTGATACACCACCTGCTATCAATGTTTCTGTACCTGTGGTGGTAGGGACAACAACTGCCACTAGTCTTGGCAGATCATTCATGAGAACTGACTCCATAGGAGAAAGGATAGGAAGATACAATGGATCTGAACTGCCTGTAATAACAGATGAGATTGAAGATTTGAATCTTTGGTGGGCAGCCTGGAACAGCTGGTACAGGATTGGTTCAGAAAGTACAAGGCCTCCAGTTACTTGTGATAAATTGACTTTCATTCCCAGCCAGCCTTTTCTTACAGCTTTAATTCAAATATTCCCAGCTCTTTACCAGCACATCAAAACTGGTTTCAGCATGGGTGATCTCCAAAAGCTGGGTGTCATTTTGCATGGTGCTGTTTCAGTTCCAATCAGTTCTGATGCTTCCCCTTTCATCCTTCCATCTTACACTGAAGCAGTTTTGACAAGTTTACAAGAAGCAGTGCTTACAGCTTTAGATGTTTTACAAAAGGTAATAATATGACTTCAAATGCGTGGTGAAAGGTAAACTACACTGTGTCTCAATTCTTCTTCTCAGAACTATAGTTTGGTGACAAACATGATTTTTTATATTATTTATAATTGCACAGTGTATTGTATTCGAACAATCTGATCTCCATTCTTGGTGCAACCCAATGCTCTGCATTGAAAGGAATGGTATAATCTTTATGAAAGGCACTTCTGCTTGATTACAGAAATACTTTAAGTGTTGTGCTGTGTTTGTAGTCATTTACTTGTCTATCTAATATTAAGATGTTGTACTATTATGAAGGTCTGTACATGGAGATGGAAGAACAGTCACATAAACAGTATTCCTTACATTGCCCATGTACTACCATAACCAAGTCTAGAAGAACAGTGATCATGAGAACTTTGAGTTCATGCAAAACACGAAGTATAGAAGGGTCTCTGGCAGAGCACCTACCTTCTTGCCTCTGATTAGTGAGTTAAGGAAAATGCTGCATATCTACTTAGAAAATTCTTACTATAGAATTCATCCTCAAAGTACACCCTTCATGCAAGTGAATCTGTAAACACCAAATTATGGTGCCATCTTTCTGGATAGTTAAAAAAAGAAAAAAGTAGTGCTTCTTTCTTACTGGAGTTGTAAAATATCTGCTTGCAGAATACACTGTTCATTCAGAAAACTTACTTATTCAAAAGAAGCAAAGTTGGTAATTACCAAGATAATGCATTTGTATTAAGCACTGCTTTAAAAAAAACTAAACCCTGAAACCCTCCAAAAAACCTATTTGGAGAAACGTCAGAATTAGAACAAACTGTCCACATGACCTGACTTCATTCCTTATGAGCTTTCATATTATGACTAGATTGCTTAACTGCATGCTCATACCTCTACCCCTCAATAGGATCCTGCCCCATTTAGCTCATAGAACACATGGTTCCTACTAGACAAGCAGCAATTCTGTATCTTGTTTTCTTTCTGCTTAGTGTGGGTTGACTTCTCTCATACTTACTTAAACCCCACAAGCAAGGCAGAATCATTATCTTGCTGTCATTTATTTGGTTTATGGGATTAACAAATATTCGTGAATGTATTTTGAGAACAGAGGCATAAGATTAGAAGTTTGGTATTAAATCTCAGTTTTGTATGTGGGGATATAAATAACGTGAAGTTTTAACGTTGTATCTGCTACATTTTCATCCTTTTCCAGTCAGCCATGATCTTTTTGTGGCCTCCACTTTCCAGCAGCTGAGCCCTGCTCAGGTCCTGTTTTCCCCACGTAATTACTCCATCTATTCATCTCAGATTTTTTCTATTTCTTTGCTGATGTCCTTATCCATGTTAAATTATTTTAGCTGAAGTTCTGTTAAACAGTAACAAAAAAGCTCACCATGAGAAACAGGCATCTCCCCTTCCCTCTTGCATTTTAAATGGTTAGTGTGGCAGTGACAGGACTTTGCAAATACAGACTTAGATAGGAAGGTACTGCAATTTTTACAGTAACTCCCAGTATAAAAACCGTAGCCCATGACAATAGCTGCACTGCAAGTTGTTAGATTAATCTGAACCATTAAAAAATTTGAAGGTTAGTACCAGAATGCTTTGAAACACAAATTTCTGAAACTAAAGTCCTGTGTCAATTTTTACAACAAACAGCAATCTGCAGAGTATTTTATTTTAGGATTTGTTTGTGGTTTATTGTTGCCTGACCATTACTTTTTGACTCATACATCTCTCTACTGAAGTATGTAAATAAGTGCACTCAATGCAGTAAATAGTACTCAGTTTTAATAAGCGGCTCTTAAAGGTACTTTAAACATCCTTCATCACACGCTTTGCTAGGCTATTTTTGAGTTTTTGAGCTGCTTAGTTAAGTTACCTGGTGTCAGAAGCATAAATGTCTTCGAAAAGCAATTCTAGTTAGATGAATTTTTGAAACTAAGTGACTTAATTCTCCAGTTTTTAATATATGGATAATTTTTAGAGTTGAAAATACTCCAGTAGAGTAGAATAGAAAATGCTTCTATTTGTACATTAAAAATTTTACAAGAGTTTCATAAAGTATTAAGAATAAGAAGCTACTCATGCATGAACTTCAACTAGGAAATAGTTATTGCTTTTGTTCACTAGTACAGAACAAGTAGCATCTGAAATTATTTGCCACTGATCCTGAAATGAATAATAATGGCAACAAAAATCTTGGAATTAATGGCAAATATACTTTGAAGTTTGGCCATTATAGATAATAGAATAATTTAGGTTCAAAACCACTTTTTTTAAGATTGTGGACTCCAACCATTAACTTAACACTGCCAAGTCCACTGCAAACCCCTCAGTGCCACATCTACATGTTGATTAAATACTTCCAGGAATAGCAACTCAGCCACTTCCTTGGGCAGCCTGTTCCAGTGCTTGCAACCCTTTCAGTGAAGAAATTTTTGCTAATATCCAATCTAAACCTCCCCAAGTACAACCTGAGGCCATTTCCTTTTGTCCCATTGCTTGTTACTTGGGAAAAGAGATCAACACCCAGCTCACTATAACCTTTTGTCAGGTGGCTGTAAAAAGCAACAAGATCTCTCCTGAGCCTCCTTTTCTCCAGACTGAACAGCCCCAGACCCCTCAGCCACAACCCATAAGACTGCGCTCCAGACCCTTCACCAGTTTCGTTGCCCTTCTCTGGGCTGCACCTCAATGTCTCCCCTAGTTCTGCTGCTCACATGATGCAAGCTGGGATGCCGTTGGCCTTCTTGGCCACCTGGGCACACTGCTAGCTCATACCTCGGCAGTACCCCAAGGTCCTCTTCCGCCAGGCAGCTTTCCAGCCATTCTTCCCCAAGCCTCTAGTGATGCATGGGGTTGTTGTAGCCCAGATGCAGGACCCAACACTGAGCCTTATTGAATGTCATGCAATTGGCCACTGCCCATCGACCCAGCCTTCTGCAAAGCCTTCCTAGTGGATCAACAGTCCTCTCAACTTGGTGTTATTTGCAAACTTACTGAGCGTGCACTTGATCCCCTCATCCATATCATTCATAAAGATATTAAGCAGTACTGGTCCCAGTACTGAGCCCTGGGGTATGTTAAGATAGTCTTCTGTGGGTAGTGTAAGTAGGACTTGTGCAAGTAAATTGCATCTCTACAAAAGTTATCCAGGGGGTTATGGATGCTCCCTTTCCCTTTCTAAGCCATCTGTTGGTATATAAAATAATTCTTATACTTTTTCTAATAGGTATGTAATCTTGCATTAACCTGTTAAACTTCAGTGCAGTGACTTTAGTGCAGGAGCCTATCAGCTGAAATTTTTTACAGTGTGCAATACTTTTAGCAGTTAAGCACCTTCTGCCACACAGGTGAGTTTCTAGCATTAAAGCATCTTTTCCAGAGTTCAGTACAGTCTTAAACTTGAGCACCAGAAAAGGGGTGTGGCTTTTTAGAAGAAGTGCTGCACTATATTCATAATGTTGATAAAGGTTTTTGAGCACGAGGCATGTGCTTTGAATTGCAGGAAGCTGAGGAAGAGGGAAAGGCCATTGATGATTCATGGAGTGCTCTGCTGCAGGTTGTAGATTGCTCAAGGGTGCAGCTAGGTCTGAGGGTGAACTAGTGATGACAGTGCCTGTAGCCCCTGTTGGTTTGCTCCCTCTCATAGCTGGGGACATGGGATATTTGCAATCCAATTGACTGCCACAGCTCATAACACAGCTCCAGCATGGAGGCTGCACTCAAACCAGCATTGGAGCTGTTGGTACCTTGAGTGAGTTGAGCCACAACTTGTCATGGGTGATCTATTGTTGATGAAAAGGGGGTGTGATTTCTCCCCAGAGAAAAATGACAGCACAAGCACAAGGTCCTTTTGTGGAGCAATAAATAGACTGTTTCTTGAGGCTTTGAGAGGAGAGACTTTGGGAGGAAAAGCAAGACATTTAAAATGACAGAAAATAATTGGAGTTACTTCATAGAATCATTGTGTCTGGCTTTGAAAATAAATGCCCTAAGATTGTCTTGGGATTTATACTGCAACAGGAAATCATTAGCCTATGACAGCATGATATTTCGTTGACATCTTAAAAGTACACCCTTCCTGAAATGTTTTCCATTTTAAAGCAAGATTATGTGTTTCAGCTATACCAAAATCATATCATTCTCATTTTATTTATGTTCCTTTCTGTAAGACACGATTTTAACTACTTACAAAAAACTTGTATGAAGTACTTCTGAGATTTAAATGTTCCTTGAAGTAGAACTTAAAGACATGGCTGAGATCAACAGACAAGACTTATATAAGGCATACTTTGCTGTCATGTCAAAGCAGAATTTGTGAAGAGAAGACAGCTTTTATTGGATGGAATGAGATCTATGTATTTACTAAACTATATATATCCAGGTTTCTTGCCACTTAATTTGCTTTAATAAAATAATAAAATTTACTTTCCTTAAACTGTTAGAACTATACACTGTCTTTTATACAGCATGCCTCTTGCATAGTCTTCTATGGGGATTTTTCTTTAGGAGCTCTTTTTACTGATGCAAATTTTTGAATGTGAAAGCTCAACATACTATATTTAAGCTTTTGTGTTTTCTTCTGGTATAGGCTATATGTGTGGGCTCAGAAAGTATGCAGATAATGTATCCTGCAATCTTCGACCAGCTGTTGGCCTTTGTAGAGTTTTCCTGCAAGCCTCCACAGTATGGACAGCTGGAAACAAAGCACATTGCAAATGCAAAGTATAATCAGGTAATTAGTTAGAAATCTCGCTTGCTTCATTTGGCTGGTGAACCCAATTCAGCTTCAGCTATAGGTTATTTAGCAAGATGCATTTATGCCATCTGTAAATGTTTGCTGTGCATGTTGTGTAACAAGTTATTAGTATTTTTTACATGCTTTTGTTATCTTCATTTGCTCCCTTTGAATTCTGCTTTGCTTTTATACTTTGTATTCCTTCGTGTAGGAAGGGTCTTGCCTGGACACCAGTCATAGTGAATGTGTCTGAATTTGTCCAGTGAATTAATCTAAAAGAACTCATCTTACATGTGTTACCAAATTTAATAGAAAGGCACAATAATTTTGGATGGAGAAAATTCCCTCAAGCTGCAAATTTTTTTAATTGCACGTGCTGCAAAAAAATGGGACATGTTCTGTAATTCTTTTTATCTGTGTACTCTGCTGTTCACTAAGCATGAGCATCTGATTCAGTGTAATCGAAGAGGTAACTATTATGTATGTATTAATTTTTCTTATTCTATTTGTCCTGCAACACAATGGAATCACACTAGATACAACTATTTGCACCGGTGAGTTAAATTTCCTTAAAGATTGTCCTAATGTAGTTGTCTTGCCTAGACCACAACATTTCTGCAACTTAAATGTACTTTACTTCAATGTCGAGTACATTTTCATAGTCAGACTACATTGTATTTGCTATATTGTTGCTTGGACTGTATTCTTAGCAAACCTTGCATGCATTATACTGAGACTTCAGTGCAAAACATACATTTTCAGTTCCTTTTTTCACATATAGTTCAGTAATTTACTAATTTCTTTCCCTAGGCGGAGTGGGTAGCATTGAATTATGTACCATTTGCTGAGAGATCACTGGAAGTTGTTGTAGACTTATACCAAAAGACAGCTTGCCATAAAGCTGTGGTAACGGAGAAAGTTCTTCAGAACATTATTAAGGTAAAAGTTTGTCCTGCATATGCTCTGAGTTTAATGATCTTGTATTGAAAATAACGAGTTTTATTTTGAGCTAGCGTTGATAAACACTTTCCGGAAGCTTTAAAGCTTTAGTAAACAAATTGATATTTTTATGAAGATGAGCAGCAGGTAGTAATTTCTTTTGAAGCTGCAAGGCTATTGATTAGACTATATGAATTGCTCTTTAGCTGGATAACGGCAACATCATTATTTCAGTGTTAAGATAAAAATTAACCCATGTGTTAGGCCACAAAATATTAGTCTTTGACAATATTATGCACCTGAATCTTATAAGCAGGCCTGTTAGTAAATATGGCATTGAAGACCAATTTCTGTAAACTGGCATATATACTTTGGGGATGTGTGCTCTAGTTAGTACTTTGGTTTGCTTTTCATGACTTAGTGTGTCATTGATGTAGCTGTGAAATGTCATGGGTGCACAAATGTGCCTTTAAGGTGAAATTGGCAAACTTGTAACTTTTTGACCTTGTTTCCATTTTAACAGAAACCTTGGTAAATAATAGAAGTAGTAGTAAATGTCTGGAAAAAAATGTGACCTAGGTTTCTTTGTAATGACTTGGCTGACATCAGGTTGCTCCTCTATAGAAATCCAGAAAGCTGAATGTGTCTAAAATAGTTTTGTGGTATTATTTGGAATCTGTTATGAACTAAATATTTTAAAGTTAATGCAGATGTTTTCCACTTCTGTTTTAATGGGGTAGGTGAAACTGATAGAAACACTGCTTTTCTTTTAATGCTCGCAGTTGATAATAATGTGATCTCTTGCAGTAGATTAAAATGTTTTTTAAATTATTTTTCATGTCTCTAAAGCCCATGTTTATACTGGAATTAGATTTGACCCCTATGAAAAATAGCAGCAGAAGAAAATACTCTGTTTATCTCCACGGTTAGATCCTAGCTCTCATTATTTTTGGCAATAGAGATTTAATTACAGTTTGCTTTCCTCTCTTTGCTTTCCTCAAATCAGCGACTTCACTAAGAGCATTTGGGGGCACATATGTATTTAGTCACTATGTATTTGAAATGTAAATTAAATAAATCGTTTTCTGAAATAACTTGATATTAGATTCTAGTTAGTTTGACTAACAATGCTAAAAGGAATATATATAGCATAAATAATACATAGACTTAATGTTTTTAAACTCACTAATTACTTTCTTTTATAGATATTGAGTCTGGTTTTCTGTCTGAAAGATAAAAGTGTTTTCATTCACTATACAACTGAGTTGTATTGCAGCCTTTATCTTCACTAACTCTTTTTGCCTTTACACTTCATGCAGTTTAACAGTCAGCAATCACCAGGTGTCTTGCAGTGGTTATGTATACAGTTCAACTTTTACTAATATGTAAAAGCTTAAATTTAAATGAGGCTTTTTTTTCTTTATTGTGGAAGCAATTGGGATAGCTTTCTAGGAATGCGACTAAACTCTTCAGAATACACTCATGGTAACAAACTGCCTGCAATCTGCTAGATGCTAGGAAAGCCCATTTGTCAGGCTTAGCAGAAATGGTGGATGGCAATACAGAAAAATAAAATTAGCATGTAATTTCACTGTGTAATTGGTAATGAATCAACTCTGACTTCTAACATCGTAGTTGGCAGCAGAACTGTACTTTAGCAAGACAGTATATGGTAAATCATGTTTATAATTATATTTAAAAAAGAACATCTCATATACCGGCAGAGAAGACAGGGATGTGTACTGTCATCTCTGACAGTGTCTGCCAAGATCTTCTGCAGAAACCTGCCATATTCTTAGATTTGTCTGAGCAACTCTGAATTTTGTTTTAACTTTCATTTTGCAGACACTAAGAATACCTCTTAGTCTGAAATATTCCTGTCCTTCTGAAAGCACATGGAAGCTAGCTGTTTCCTCTCTGCTCAAAGTTCTCTCTATTGGACTACCTGTTGCAAGGCAGCATGCGTCTTCTGGAAAATTTGACAGTATGTGGCCAGAGCTAGCAAATACATTTGAAGACTTTTTATTCTCGAAAAGGTAAACACAATTTTCCTTCTTTATTTTTTTCTCCTGGAAGATATCTCTTAAGTTACTTTAAGTTACTTGTTCAATAAATGTGTCGGTAGAGTTTAGAAAAAAAATAGCCCTATCTTTAGAGATATTTGATATTTGAAAATTGATTAAATAAAGGAAGGAAAAAGAGTAACTAGTCTGTCTACTTCAAAAAAGTACACTTTTAGAAAGTAGTAGGAAAAGCTTCATTCAAAAGGTGAAATTTCAGAGCAAGAGCTCAATTAACCTCTGAATACAAGCTATAGCCTTTCTGACCAGGCCAAGGAATTCTATATAGACTCTCAAGGAAGTTACTATAGATTTGATGAAAAGTTACTGATGTGCAGTCAGTTTGTTCCTTTATTCATTTTGAACAAGATTGCAACAATATTTTAATTTTTTTATTTAAGGTGAACACTAGAAACTACGAATATTTCTCTTAAGCTCCATCTTGAAATATTCTTCTTACTGTGAATTTTGAAATTACTTTTTACATTGCTGTTCACTTAGAAGCCCATCGTTACTTTGCATTTGTTTCTACTCAGGATAATTTGACTGCACCTTAATAATTAACCAAGCTTTATTTATAATACTTTGTGAAAAGTGTAGCTACATAGTCAGATTCATAACCAGACAGACAGGCAGATGTGTAAGTACATGCGTAATCTCCCAGGAATGGAACACTGTAGATGTTGTCAGGTTGAGAAAGTCCAGAAGTGAAAAATAATAACAGTCAGAGACTTAGACAATTTGATGTATTAGTTTGTTCAACCAAAAGAATGTATCATTATGAAGGCATGATAAGTCTTCACAAGATGGTAAAAGATCACTCCAGAGAAGAATTTTTATTGTCCCTTGAGAATGGGTAAAAATGGATTTCAGTACAGTAAAGAATTATCTAGGTTAGACATGAAGGAAATCTTTTACTGTATGGAAAGTCAGGTATTGTAGAAGATTGCTTAGGAGCGCTATGGAATTTCCATCTTCTGTGAACATCTGTGGGTAAGGATCTTTTAGGAGTAGTTTAAGTATATCTAGTGCTGTCTCATATTGAAGGACAATGTAGTATATGAAGAAGTTAATTCTCTGATTTTCTGTATGTATGCTGATTTCAGTAACAAATTAATCTTTAATAGAAAACAGTAGGGTTCTGTACCTACCACTAATAAGCAGTGTATTTATGTGAGTATAGCTTTCAAAAACACAAAAGTCTGCAACCAAACACAGCTGTATTTACTAACGATAAGTAAACAGCAGCTTGCCCAAAACAGACAAAAAATAAATACCAAAGAAACTTAATTTTAGAGACACACCTGTTAGTGAAAGTGTTTGTAATAATGAATGACTTTGGAATTTTATCAGTGGGGTTACATGACAACCGAATGAAAAACTTTTCTCTTTTTTTTGCATTTACTTCAAAGAAGTATTATTAAATAGGAGGAATTTTAAACAAAAAAGCTCATCAAGACTACTTAAAAGACACTTTAATCATCCAAACTTTTGTTTGGTGCTTCACTATTTCTTCCATTTAAAATAATCTTTGCAGGATCTTGTTTGGTTTTGTTTTCAGCTGCGATTAGGAGTCCTTCTGCCATTCTGAGACAGGCAGTTCAGATCAATTAACACCCTATAATCACTATCATTGTTGGGTTTAGAAAATTAAAGCAAAGGTTTTTCAGGTTATTGTAGAAGAAGGTATGTTCATGTAGAAGTTACTTGGGGAATGCGTACTAATATTATTCTCAAATATCTGCAAAATAGATGAAACATATCCATTTTGCATGTTATTAGCTGACCCAGACTGGCACTGCTACAGTTTTTGGGTATTAATCACTTATAAATCCAGAGAAGTAAGATTTTCACAGGTCTTCAATGTAATTCAGGATAATTCACTGTCATCTGCATGACCTTTTTGGCCAAATATGTTGCCTATTTTTCTTAATTTACAGTGAGTGATTTACAGTTTTCTTGAAAGTTTTTCCAACCATAGAAATTTCATCTTAACTTGTTGCTTTCTAGAAACAATAACTGTTGCCATTAATTCTAATAGCTTTTGCCAGCTGTCATACATGAGCAAATGTTTTCTGGAGGTGAAGGAAAAATAGTACTCCTGTGAATATTTATGATGCCCTAAAACTTGTCTGTCTACACTTAAGTCTGGTTTTGCCTCTTTAGAGACCAGAGCGTATTCTATAATTTTACATGCAAAATGTGTTTTTAGGAATCAGTATTTTCATCAGAATTCAAGATGTTCTCAGAAAATTTATATGAAACTTTCGTGTTCTCTCCCTTAGAAGCTTTAAGGTTCAAAAGAATTTAAAATATTAAAATTTAAATAGGTTGGTGGTTTCTAGAACCATATGGCTACAGCAGGATGATTTGGCCTGTTACTAGAATTAATGGCCACTATCATTACTCTTTCCTGGCTTGTTATGAGTAGACTATTTTTCTTATATGGTTGTATGTTGTATGGCTAGTGAATGTATGGTTTGGGTTTGGTTGGGGTTTTTTGCACCCCCAAATGTCCATCTTTTTCTAAATATCAGTCTTCTCAAGTGCATGGTTCTCCTACATACAGTTAGGGCGCTGTCCCTTAGTAGCTTTAGGATAGGCAGCCTTTCTGTTCCCTCTATCAGCCTGAGCTTTGTGGCCTAAAAAAAGTTAGAGCTAAGAAGGGCATACGTCTGCCTCATGCCAGTAGTCAGGACAATTAGTAATAGCAGTCATTTCTCCTTGTCTTCATCCTCCTTCTCCCCACAATGCTCCTGAAGCATGTGTGTCTCTGTGATGCAAGGAAGGCTCTAGAGATAGCTGTGGAAGTTCCCCATGTTGAGGTAATTCTCATCTGATTTCCTTTGGTTAAGTCATTCTGCACTAATATGCAAGATGCTGTGAAACTAGCCTTGGCAAATAGGACAACCTCTGCCTTTTGTGTTAAAATTTGCTAAATTGTGTCTTTTAGTGGGTTGTAATTGCTGTCGTCAGACTCTTACACTGGTAGTTGTTCTATTTCTGAGTAAACTGAATTCAGAATTTTCTTTTTTTTTTTTTTTTTTTTTGTTCTAATAGAAAATACGTTAATCACAGTGGTGTCTATTCCAGAGTAATATGGGAGAATCTGTTCACTGTTTTGAAAGTAACAGCTAAAATATATTGCTGAGTTGAGGTGCATGTCAACTTTCAAATTATAGGAGAAGGCAGTGGGAATGTACTTTCTAACTGTCCATGTTGGTCCTTTGGTTTAGGCCAACTAGGTGACATAAAAAGTGGGGGTTTTGTTGTGTTCCCTGATTTATTTGTGTTGACGATGAGTTGTGGATTTTCAAGCTTTTGATGGTACTTAGTTTTTCATCTGTATCACCAAAATCAAATCACCAAGCCACAGATGAGAAGATGAGAGCCCCCTGTGCTCTTAGTTAGATTAGGGACTTGTAAACTTGAGTTATTTTTAGTGACCGTGCTGGCCATAGCTGTGGCTTACTGTGACCGTGAGTCCGTCATCCCTGGTGGCTTCCAAACTTGCAGGTAGGCCTTGCAGGACCAGGGGTTTATTGAGTCAGGTGCAGAAGTATACCAGTCTGGGTGCTCTGCTGAAGGTCAGCATGGATTGAAACAGTTCTGTAGTGCGAAGAATTTGGAACACACGATTCAGAGACACCGCAAGAGGCTATCAGAGAGACAGAATAACAGCATTACTGCATTATCTGGAACTTTACCCTTATTGAACATGTCACCCCGTGTGACAAGAATACAATTCAGTTACACCTGAGTGCAGTTAGAACTGAAAATTTACTTGCTTATGCTGTCATTCTGTAATTTTTCCTAAGCTCTCTGCTTCAAGGAAACTGAAATGTTTTGTCACAAAGAAAGTTACTTTTTCTCCTTCACTCCTATGTACCTTTTCATACTCCACACTTCTCATTTAATATTCCACGTGTTTCATGCTATTATCTGCCCAGGCTTCATGCAAAGCTGGGTAAATATCTTCCTTTTGTATCTGCTTTTCAAACCTTTATTCTTCAAAGCTGACTTAGCACTGCTGGGATGTTTCTAAATGAAACATCTGCATCTCTGTAAAACTTTCTCATGTCTGATGGCAGTCAGTCCTCCGAGCAACACTGCATAATAGATTTGGCTAGTTTTTCCCTTTAGCTTTGTTCATTAAAATACCCCAGCGCATATTGTCTCATTTTTGTATGCACATTCTCCAAGTCTCTATCTGGCTGAGAAAGAAGTAGAAAGATAAAACTATTTCACTGATGTTCTAAATTTTTTATCAACATTTTAAACATTTTTCTAGTCTAACTCATCATTCTAATCACTGTGGGCCTAAAAATTACATGTGTAGATAGCCTAATATTGCTTCCACCAGCAAAACTGGGTTGGCACTGGTTAGGCAAGAGGTTGCTGTGGTTAGAACTCTGTGAATCTCTTGTGGTTGAAATAGTGAACCTCCTCTGCATGGTCTTGCCTCTGTCTTTTGGGCAGGAATAGGATTTCAAGCCAGCTGTGGGGCTGAATGAGAGGAGGTGCCCATTGATGTTTAAAAAGCACAAAGCACAGCAGAAATGGTCTCTGTAGCTTTGTGCATCAAAAAAATTCAAACGTAGTAAAGAGAACCCATGTAATGAAAATGTTACTGTTGTAGAGCGTTAACAACTTCCAAGCAATAAGTTTCAGCCTTTTTTTTTTTTTTTCTTTCTTAAAGCAAGCTTCAGCCAAGCAGGCTCAATAATTTCAATTTTTATTATAAATCAAAATGACATTTAAAAATTAATATATTTCACGTAACTTAATTTACATAAAATTGTCTTCTAGTAAGAGGCTGGTCTGTTTATTATTTCATATCATTCTTCTTTCCCAGAGGCTTTTATGGAAGCATGTCAAGCCATTATATAAAATAAAATTCAACAAATATGTGTGTATATATAATTTACTAGAGCAGAAATCTGTGCTCACATGAGGGAATTAAATCAATACTCTCCAAAAAGATGCTTCAGAGCAGAGTGCTGCTGTGCACAGCAGGGCTTTGGGTGCCTGTTAAGCTCTTTGTTGTTAGGCTCTAAAGCCCTCCATAGACACTGGGCAGCGGCAGGGAGCCCTGTACCTAGGAAAGCCTGCACATAGCAACACGCTGCATCATTCTGCTTCGTATCTTCCCCAGCTCTTGACCCTTCTGGTACAGTGTGGCTGTATGGCATCTGACCAGCAAAACTTTTGGTCTCTAAGTAGGTATTTCATATAGACACCTTAAAAAATTATTTACTTGGGAGTAATTTGCTGCATCAACAAGTATGTAGCATGATCTGTAGCATATGTGGCAGATCAGATATGGATGACTGGACAGAAAGGTCTTAACACCTCTTTAAAGTAAATCTCAGCTCAAAAAGACAGTCAGTTGTAAATTAGGAAGTGTCAGAATGAAAGCTTCCCGTGTATTTCAGTGTGACCTGCCTTTGTTTGTATCATAATAGTTTGCTAAAAATTTTGCATAGATAACTTCTTTATGTGTTACAAGAGGTATTGACTGAACAGCTACTTCATATTTTGCTCTTTGTTTTCAACAAGTAACTCCAAACTCCTCATTGCCTAACACACAAACCAATAATAAATACAGTATTTCATATTTTCTTCCCTGGGTTTTTCTAGTCATACATATAACACTTGAGTGACAGTTGTGAAGTTACCTACATAAAGTCTCTTTGAGGAAGGGAGATAAAAGCAGGAACATTGATACATACTGTCATAATAGTCAAAACTGAAAATCAACTGTAGGTGTGCAGAACGAACTTCAGGTGTCTAATGCTAAGCACCCAGAAGATGGGGGGGAAAAAGCCTATCTTGGAAAAATCCTATTTGACTTGGTCAGCAACACATAGGAACAATGGGAAAAACAAATCAAACAAAACTGTTAGCTAAACTAACCAGTTTTGAATGAGATTTAGAAGCCTCCAAAGATTTTTAAACCTTTCATTACAGTTGGCAGTGGGATGGAGAAGATAGGCCCAGATGAGTGCCCTTATGAGGGCATGGCTGGCACAGGTCCACAGTCATATATTTGGCAGCTGCCTTGCCAGTGAGCACGTGCTTAGTTCTCAATTACCCACCGCATGTCTGTTGTTTCCTCAGGGGGGGATGACAATATAACATGGGGCAGAGGAAAAGCTGGGGGCTGGGGAGGGAGTTTTGGAATAAGGGAAAGGATGCCAGTCTGCTTGTCGCTACAATACTGAATGGGTTCTGCTGCTTACGGAACAGCTTGGTTCGTTGTTCAGTCCAGAGCTCCGTTTCCTTGCATCTGCCTATTCTGCCATAAATTATGCAGAAAATGTTATGGCAGATTGACTCTTATCATTTTCCTTCCTTCTCAGTAGTGACCATCCCGTGCACTTAATCAGACGGTTTCTCTGGATTAAAAAAACCAGCAAACACACCATCATCTATTTTAAGATGCGTGATAACAGAAAAGCATACACAGTAGCAGCAAGTTGAAGTACCACTAATCTTAATTCCAGTATTTCTTAACCATTCCTTTCAAGTGGTCAGATTACCAAACTGATCAAGCTTGAACCAAGCTTGAAGATGTTACATAGTTATTTTAAAAAGACAGAAAGAATGTGAAAAGGAGAGAATTTAATATATGAAATTATATTGACTCTTTATAGTGCCTTCTGTCTGATTTTTGTTGTTAATGTTACTGGTTATTGCATTAGCTGTAGTAACATGTTACCGTCAGTGCAAATCAGACACTATGGAGAAACTGAACCCACAATCCGGTGAGTTTTGCAACTGTCTTTCAATTTTAGAGAGGCATAGGTATGAGGATTCGAACTTCTGCTCTGAGAAAAATGATAACAGCAAACTAGGTCAGAACAGACACATATCTAGACCTATCTGCTGAATCTGTTGGATTAGTGGGATACCTAGGGAAGAGTGCAAGGTGACTACACAGTCATATTTTCATGATATGCTCCTTCAGCCTCCCAATTTATGTAGCTCAGACACGTTTTTTACCACCAGTTGTCATTGGCTTATAATTGATTTTTCTTCTAATAATTTCACTAACTGTATGTTGAATCTGTGTAGATTTTAGCAGGCAATCCTATGATTATGGGACTCTCAGAGAGGTATTTCAGAGTTTATCTGTTTTGTGAGGTATCTTCTTTGATACTTCTTTCTTCTTTCTGCTCGAAGTGCAGTAGAAGCAGATCCATAAAGCAAAACAGTTCATGATGAGGGCCCTTCACCTGCAGAGTGCTCACTTCAGGTTGTTTTTAGGTGTTTGATTTCAGAGTAGCTCTAGTCTGGCTTTCTGTCCTGCAAGCATCTAAGAGAGCTCGGAGTACATTTTCTGGTTTAGTTTCATCAAAAATGAATCCAGTTCTATGCACTCAGACATGAACCAAGGTTTACAGATGGGGATGTCTAAAAGTTTACCTTGAAAAGCCCATGTCTGATCCAAAACTAAAAACACTGATGTAGGCGTATCAGCTGAAATTGTTGATTGCTGTCTAAGCAATCAAAAAAAGAGGCCTTTACTCTTTCTGTCCTGCTGAGGAGGTTGGCCCAGTAACTCAGCAGAAGGAATCCAGCAAAGGAAGTGAATTTGAGTTCACTGAATGGGTGGTCCAGTAAGTACAAGTAAAGACTTCACCAGAGAAAAATGCATGACTGATGATTGGCAGAAAATTTCCGATCAAATGATAGAAGATTTTCAAATTTACAAGGAGGTAGGGTAGGCTCTTGTAAAGTATTGAGTAGTTTTCATGGTTGAATCACTTCTGGAACATTTCATCAGTAAATGGCTTTTTATGACAATGGAAGAACTGCAGAAAGTTCTGAATTTCTGCAAAACTGTTGTTTGTAAAATGGGTTTGTCTCTTCATAAGATTCATTAAGAATGAGAACAAATATATTATTTTAGTTATCAAGGAAAAAGACAAAGAAACGTCCCTTTAATGAAAAGCATATATCATGAATGCAAAAGAAAATATAAAACAAAAATTAAGATTTTTACAGATGTACTGCTGAAAATCAAAACTCTTCTGTCTTGCATACTGAGAGAACAGTAAAATGTAAAAACTGTGGTCCCCTTCACAGACTCATCTAAACAGATATTGTGACTTTTGCACATACAAGAGAGATTACTTAGAGATGCATATGACAAGTGGTGTTGGTGATGCAAGTCCTTAATCAGATCCATCATTTGTAACTATTTAATTTCAGTATTTTACTACTTTTTCCTTTGAATCTTTTTTATCATCATTATTCATAAGATGTTACTCTGCAAATGCTAATCATTACCATATAGTAGTACCAATTTGATGAATACAGTAATTTTAAAATGTAATGCATTTTCCCATACTTACCTCCTTATACATGTTGTGAATTTAAAAGTATAACATAGTATGTTTATTTTTAGTACACCTCCTGATAATCTCTCAATTCAAGAATTTCAGAAGAATGAGAGTATTGATGTTGAGGTAAGGAAACTATAACAAACATACTGTCAGACATAATGAGATAGTGACATTCACAGATTGCATTTGATTCTGAAATAATTGTTTTAGAAATTACCCATTCATTATTTTTTCTGTGATACTGTTTTCCTTTTTGAAAATAACACAGGAAATTCATAGGCTCAGAATTCAGCTGCTCCAGGGTTATGCAAAGAGTAGGAAGCAGCATGCCAAAAACTACTTCTTGTCCACTCAAGTTCAAAATGGCATAAAATGGCTAAACCAGAATGTGTTTCTGCCTCCAGCCCATTACCTCATTCTTACTATGTTATTGCCAAGCAATTACACAGGTAATGGTAAACTATGGAGGAAGCTCAGAGTGCTTTCTGTGTTGAGGGGACATTCAGTCAGCAATGACATTGTTGCCCTCCAGATGTGCTCTCAATACTGAGGAGCTTGTGCAGAAATGAAGAAGTGGTGTCCTGTTTGTGCAGTATGATGACCACTATAATTGTGAAAGAGATCATGTTTGGCGAAAGAAAATTAAGATGATATTTGAATGAAGAGGGACTGGTCCCTTCATTCCAGGACAGAAATGTAGCAGACCAGAGATTAGGGGTACAAAGGGAAGGGAGTTGTAGAGAAAACATGGCAGTATGTGTGGATTTGATCACCTGTCATCTCTCCAGAGTGACAGCTGGGACACAAAGATTTCTGGATGAAAAGCAGGAGCGGTTCTGCCTGCAGTGAGCAGAACTCTGAGGACTAATGCATTAATTTATGGAGATGTAAGCCCACTTTGTTCCTGAATGGGAGCATCAAGACAAGGATAGAAAGCATTTCAGTTAATATACATTGCCTTAAGCTAATTAACTCACTTGTTCTGCTTTGCAGATGTCACATTGTAAGCATGTGATATATGTGTTAATGTCATAGTGAGGATATTGAGTGGAGGGAAAGGGAGAGTCCCAGTGTTAGATATTCTCTTTTCAAAACCATAAATTCTTTTTGAGGAATATACTTCAAATGTCAGTGGAAATCTAAATTAAAACTGCTTCAGAAATTCTGAGCAAAGTGGTGGTGGGAGAAGGTTTATTATATCAAGTTTAATGTTACATGCAAGACCACAGTTTTTGGAGACCTCTGCAAATTTTAAAAGCTAGTATTGGAAGGTGTTATGAGGTTTCATTAGGCATGTCTCTTGTTTAATGTTTCTGTAATCTTCATTCTAGAATTACAACTTTAATATTCAGAAAACCAATGTAAATATATGTAATTTATTTTTAGGTGGTGCAGCTTATCAGCACAGAGATATTGCCATATGCTAATTTTATTCCTAAGGAATTTGTTGGTCAGATAATGACTATGCTCAATAAAGGCTCGATACATTCTCAGTCATCCTCCTTTACAGGTATGGTACTTGAATGACAAAAGATACAGCATTTAAATCTACTAGAAAGTAACAAAAACGTTAAGAGTACTCTGATAAAGACTTGAAGTTCCATGGCATGCATTCAGTATAGACTGTCTGATATCCAGCTTGTTTTTATAAACTGTATTTCATGGAAGCTGCTGACCATTCCTTGCAGGTTTGGGGTTTTTTTGATTGTACAGTACCAGATATTATGATGTAGAACTGGCGCTGCTGAGGTTTTTTAAAACTGAGTTCATACATTTCATTATTGTAGCAGTGTCAAGTAGGTGACATTCCTGAACGTGTTGCATATTTTATCTTTTATTTTTGTAACTATTGTAATTGCAGTGTCACAGTAATATATTCTTATAATGTATTCTCAGTGTTTGTTCTTATCACTCTTGATCTTGTTTAATACTAGAGGAGTGGTAACCTTTTTGCAAAATATAATAAACCAATTGAAATGCAACATTTAGTGTACTGGCATGCACACTGCACAATTAAATATGGCATTTTACTCTTACAGAAGCCGAAATAGATATTCGAATGAGAGAGGAGTTTTCCAAGGTGTGTTTTGAAACACTGCTCCAGTTTTCATTCAGTAATAAAGTCACAACTCCTCAGGAAGGCTACATCTCTAGAATGGCACTCTCTGTGCTCTTGAAAAGGTCACAGGATGTATTGCATCGCTACATAGAAGATGAGAGATTGAGTGGCAAATGTCCTCTTCCACGGTATGTGCACTGTCTTTGGGAAATGAAAGGTATTACCAGTACTTTGAGAAGAAGGTTGCGTTCAGAATATCACTCAATCATTGAAAAAGATATTGTGTGTGGGGTGGGTGGTTAAGTTTAAAGGCAGGGAAATGTTTCTGGCAAAGATACTTTCAAAGAAATTTTTTGTTGAAAAAGCTTTAAGTAATAATGGTCATATTCAGTTCTGTTACATAGACAAGAAGAATGTGACTTAGTAACTAACACTTTCAATTACTGAAACAATGTTTCTGATATCTGTAACATAATACTTCTGAAATCTAATTTTCCTTAATTCCCAATAGAGCTATGTATAGTTTCTAAATTGAGAAGGTGGAGTCTCCACAATAATGAGATAATATATCAGAACAGCAACATTGTGAATCATTGCTCAAGTAACTATTCTTGAAATAGAAAAATTGATGGAAGTACCATGAAATTCTTTAAAATGGAACTTCCTGAAATTTCACTCAACTTTTGAAGATTTTGATTATGGATTATTTAATTGATTATTTTCATGTTACAGTTAATCATGTACATGAGTATTTTCAGATCGAGATGTGAATGTATTAGTTTCCAGTATCAGACTTATTCTATCCTAGCTGATACCAGTGGTAGTGGGAAAGTTAAAGACAAATGATAACCTTAATCTTTAAATAGCTGGTTTTTGGTAGACTTTATTGCAGCTGTTTCCATTACGTGGCTTTTTTAGGTTTGTTTTTTTTTAGTGTTGTGTAGGTTTCACAGAAAACTTTTATTCTTGAGACAAAAATGAGTAATTGACTGTTTGCATTTTTCCCTTTGTAGGCAACAAGTAACAGAAATCATATTTGTTTTAAAAGCTGTCAGCACTCTCATAGATTCACTTAAAAAAACTCAACCTGAAAATGGTAAGTTATCATTAAACAACATGGCTCTAAACAAGATAACATTATATCTGCCACAGATACATACTAATTATTTCCTGTAGTAATTTTCGCACAAATATGAAGGAAAAGTGTAATCTGTAAGATTCAGTATTTTACAATTCTGTGTATGTGTAGGTGGCAGGTAGACTGGAAAAAAAAAAACAAACCCAAAATTTTTCCAATATACCTAAAAGTAGAAGGTCCGAAAGTGTGTTTAGTAAAATCGAAAGCTTCAATTTATGGTGTCTTTTCTTAGACAGAGCTTGCTGTCTTCTGAAAACAAACAAAAAATCTTCTGTACAATGTTAATAGAATTCTTAAATATACTTAGTCTTGAGAGATCCCTTTTTCTTCCTGTAACACCTTTATAGGTCACTATGGATCACTTTTGTATAAGCGCACTGTGCAAGTAAAGGGGTGGTATACAAGTTAAAAGCATGGGCAGGCAGTAAGGTACTTCGAACTCGTGGTCTTGCTTTCCATCTCTTTCTGCTGTAGTGCCTCCTGTGCCCTGTGTTGAGAAAGATGCCTTAGCTCACTGATGTCCAAGTAAATGGTTGTCAGACATATTTAAAAGGCTGAATTAAATGGAACACCTCAGTTTCATTTACAGTCATGCATCCTGTTTCTTCTGTAAGCTGTACCCACTGTGTGTGTAGAGAGTTCCCACCAGAAAACTTAGTCAGGTGTCTTTGTTAAAACAGCTGTGTTGGACTCTGAAATTCTGTCAGAATTGCATATATAACACTTCCCTCTACCTCCCTGCTTTTGATACTGTGAGGAACAGAAAAAGCCTTTCAGTCCATAAACAAACAAGCAAACTAACCAGCCTTTCCAGAAAAACACATGCAGGTGGGTTTCCTGAAAGAGGCAGTGCTCACCTAAAGCGTCACTGAGCAACCAGATTTATGATCATGTGGTTTCCAAGGCTGATGGAAAAAAGGCTGAAGGCAGGACTATGCCAGAATGCAGAAAGCCTTTTGGTTTTGTCCTGAAGGCAACTGAAGACCTACTTTGGTGGGCCTTTCTCTTAGAAGGGTAGAATAGCTAACTCAGCTGGACTCTTCCCCACATCCCTCCTCCTGCAATAAGAGAAATTCTTCACCTGGTCCATATATGGCAGTGATTGCCAAACCTCCTAGTTTCTTACGAAGGAAACCACTGGTCAAATTAGAGAATCACTTTAGTACCACTTCTAGCCTTTAATAGTTTTATTTCTTTTAAGAAAATTACTAACATTGTCTGAAATCAGGGGTTTGTTCAGATAAGGAAGGAAGTGACATAATAAATAGCATACGTGCTACAATATTTATTTTCACTTGTTGGACTAACAAACTTTACCATGGATATTTTTGTGTCTTGGTCCAGGGTTTCTCCCTCTGCCTGCTATAGCTCTTGTAATGTGAAATGACTTGAAATTAATAGAAGGCCTCATTGCTCACAAGTTTCCAAAAGTAAAATGTGCATCCAATTCAATTTTCTGTCAATAGCTGAGAAGAGAGGCAGAAAATGTATGTGTATTACAGATTTAATGAAAGTATTAGCTTCAGTTTGTCAGTTCTTCATCCAGAAAACACAGTGAATGACTCATATGTAGAAACACAGGTGTGTAGCACCATTTTATGGGCATCCCATCTGGCTTCCAGCTGCTGCTGCAAAAAGAGTATAGCTCTCCTGTAAATATCCTACATCATCTCTGAGAGCCCTGTTACAGATGTCATAGCATCTCTATAACACTAGGTACCTATGTTTAGATAGCTGAATGTGCCCTTATTTATACAGGTATTGGAAAAATCTGTTGTAAGGATTTGGACACTAGTAACTGATGCAGTCTGTTCTTGTCTTCCTTGCAGTTGATGCTAATACGTGGGCACAAGTTATTGCCTTGTACCCGACCTTAGTAGAATGTATCACCTGCTCCTCCTCGGAGGTGTGCTCTGCTCTGAAGGAGGCACTCGTTCCCTTTAAGGACTTCATGCATCCACCAGCATCCAAGGTACAGAACGGAGAGTCTTGACCCCATAAAACTACTTTTTTATTCTTGAAGGAAAAAAAAAAGGTATCCAAAAATGTTTGTTCCCGGGTGAAGTTTCTCTGAGGAAATCTCTTGTGACCAGTACTTTGGCAACCAGTGCCGACTGCCTTTTAATTGTATTAACAAGAGCTCAGTAATTCATGAATACAGGCTATATCTCAAAGGTTCCAGAGTGAGTAGCAGTGCAAACCTTTAATAAATTTAACTGAATAGTTGGAATCATTTATAACCTAATGTACTTGCTACAGTATCTTGAAGTGGTGATTGAAAAGTGGGCTTATGTACAGCTTGTTGTGTATGTGTTAATGATGTAATTAAAAATATTTCAATTCAGTCAGATTTATTAGGCTGGTGTTTTGCACCCTTTTTTTGAAGTACGAATTGTACTAAAATTTTATGCAAGATAGTACTGTAACATTCCATATATCTGTAACCAGCCTTTGTAAACAAAGGGAACTGATATACTTGTGTGTATAATAAATGGTACAGTTCTGTATAAAATAGTTGCATTTATTATTTAAATTCTTTTTAAAAGATTGATAATGTTAAATGCTCTAAAATGTATTTATTATGAATAAGTTGTATGCTTGCATTTTTACTTACAGTTTGCCTTCTAAATTGCCAGATATGTTCATTCATATCTGATCATGCTGTTAGTTCTTTTGCTTAATTGAATGTATCTTCTCTGTGGCCATCGGACATCTAAAAAGAGGGTCATATGACAAAGGAAGCAGTCAGTAGTCTGCTGGTCTCAAACTTCACAATAGTTGACCTGAAGTAAGTTTGAATATGCAGAAATCCACTGTAGCATTTCAACACTGCCATACCTCACTTCATAATATATTTGTTTCAAGACATTTGTTCTACTCAACTCTGACTATTTTTGGAGTTGCAGCCTTGCTTTAAAAAAAAATCACCTTATTTGAGGTTTGTCAACCTCTCTTGACCTTCTTGGCAAGTATCACAGTCTTTGAATCATGACCCAGGAAAGGTGATTCCAAATTTCTGAAATACTTGGCTGTAATATTTTGTTCAATATTTTTAAGTGCTTTGTTTTGTAATGTCTTTTCAACCCCAAAAAATTGTTCTAATCTTTTAATTATAAACTGTGTCTGATACAAAACCATGAGAAGTGTATTTTTGAAGATAGTTACTTATTTAAAAGTGCAGTAAAATTTGTCATTAAGTAAATATGTTTCACTTCCACGTAATACACAGTCGAAGCAAACCACTTTTAATAGTATTGTTTTTAACGTTTGTGACTTAGCACTTAAACTCTAATTTAATTATGATTTTAATAATGTTTCATCTGTATTCACATATTTTTAACCTGTGATGTGAAAGCACAAAGGCCGAATGTAAAGAAGACAGGTGCCTTTCTATGGATTTCAGAATTTCAGAGCTTTTCTTTAGGCTTTTGTTCTTTAGTCTTTTGTAGATATTAAAAGATATTATCATGCCTAAGAAATGGTATTATATCTGTTTGCTTTACACCTTCCTGGCTAAAGGGACATTAGTACATGTGAATAGATGTAGAAGTTGTAGGAGCTTCAAGTTGAAGGTGTCATGAAGTGGTCAGGGTTAAAAATATCCTGTGTGAATAATGTGATACAAGCCCAGCTTTGAATAGCTTGCTTCCAGAAGGCTTTAGTTTATGGTCCTTCTTAAAAGCTTTCTGTTCCAGAGTACCATCAATATTGAAGAGGCTTCAAGACCTTCCACATTTCTCTGTGACCAAAGTTGCATGGAACTTAATTGGCAAGGGTGTGTAGTTTTTAGAGAACACAGTTTACATTAAAGAAACAAATCCTTCCCATTAATAGAATTTATGTCAAATAGTAGCTGCTTCGGAGGAGCAGTTCCAGTATACGGCAGAACTGGGTCCCACATACAGATAACAGCATCATCCGTGCTCTGAAAATGAAAACCTGGCAAGCGCTTTCCTAATTAGTGGAAGAAATTCAAGGTCTATGAGGTAATTAAAGAAACAAAGTGTAGGACAGCCAAGAAAGGTATTAATTTGGTTTAGAATATATTATCTTAACCAGGATTTCTGGAAAGAGGCGTAGAGACCTGGGTGAGTTTGTTTCTAATTAGTTTCTAATGGGTTTTTCAGTGATAACACAGACGCATTCTGTCCACTGAAGCAAATCTTCAGCAGTATCTGTATTTTGAAATGGGGGTATGTAAGTCTTCCCCGACTCTAGAGGTCAGACTACCACCTGTGGACATTAATCTTCAAAGAGTTTTGAAATTAATTAACAATAAGCTAATTTTCCTTCCTTTCCTCTTAATTACAAATTAATAATACCTGTTATTTGAGGCATGTTTTGGACATGCAAACTAAGGTTGACCATATTCAAACTGCTTTCTTGTATTTTGTATGAATAGTCTGAGAACTAAAAACTATTTAGTTTAGAAAAGAGGTTTTCCATTGGCTAATTTTGTCTATGAATAAGAATTATTCCCTGTTCTGTGCCTTCCTGTCCAACACTTTTATTTCTTCCAACTTGAAGTATCATCTTTTTTTTTCTATTTGTACTTTTTCGTAAATATTCTTAGGGTTTCTTTGATGCAAACAGCATTTTTTAATATTTAAATTTCACATTTTTACATGTTTCTAGCAAGGTAAGTGTTGTTCCTGAGGAAATCTAATTTAATGTTACCTCTTGAGTAGACCCATGTCTAAGTTATATTCAAGTCTGTAGGGTTGCTTAGTCATGACAAGTAAAACACGTGGATGTTCTCAGGCTTGGGATCTGCACTGTGTCACTGAAATCAGCTGGAAGGGGGTGCAGCTGACTGTATGGAAGTAAGTCAGCTGGAAGTTAAAAGGTAAACTTACTGAATGTAACCACAACCCTCACTTTTTTTCTTCTTCTCCCCAGCTTTAAAAAAGACACGGATTGGGAATCCAAAGAGAAAATGTGAGGGTCTTACACATTATTAGAACGTTCATATCAAGAATTTGGATTACTAGGGAAAACTTCTATGTCTCAATGCCATGACCACTGTTTTAAGGTACACAAGGATTTATGATTGCATAGTAACTCTGATTTAAGAAAAACGAACAGAGAAGCTGGGAATTTCTTTAAGAGGTCTTGATTCTTTAAAGTAACCTACAGTAGTTACTTACTTACCATCAGACATGCTTATTTAATTGGACATCCATTTTGTTCCCTTGTCCATGTGCCTGCTTCCCTACCAGATTTATTGGTGATCTGTGGAATTTTACTGGACATTAAGCCACATGAAATACATGGTCACAGTTATTTACAAGAGCAAGTAGGAGCACATTTGTGAAACTTCAGTAGTTTATCATCGTATCCTGCAGATGGGGTGATTTTTTCGCCCAGGTTGAGTTGTATCTTCCTGTCCAAAGGCAAACCTTCTCATAGCTGGGCTTGAACTTTTCAGGCAAGGTATTTTCATATTATGTGGTGATAATGCTAGAATGTTCCAGCTGTGTCCTTACATATAGCAGTGAGTTCTGCTGTCATCCTCTTCTCTTTTCCTGTTTGGTTGGGTTTTGGGTTTTTGGTGGTTTGGTTTTTTTTTGACTTCATGATAATGCAAAAAAATCAGAATAATTTCATATTGCAGTTGAGACTAAAGCATTTTCCTATAGTACCTCTATATGGAATCGTAAAATAGTTTGGGTTGGAAGGGGAACCTTCAAACGTCATCTAGTGCAACCCCCCTGCAATGAGCTGGGACATTTTCAACTAGATCAGGTTGCTCAGAACCACATCCAGCTTGGCCTTGAATATCTCCATGCCACTGTACTCACAACATTCTCCTTCCAGTGTTTTTGAAGTTTTACTTGTTCTGACAAAAGAATGTAGATCTACATCTATAGTTCACTTTATATGCCCTGGTATTCATATAAACTCGAGACTTTGCTCACTGTAACAAAATGTGAACTAGCAAGTCTAGTCAGGGTTCTTCTGTTCTCTATTTCACCCTAAACAAATTGTAATATGCATTTTAGGATATTGTTTAGCCTTGTTCTTAATATTGTCCATACAGGTATTTTATGTTTGGTTTTTTTTCTTGAAAATAGTATTTTGGAAATTTACTATATGTGGAATAAACTATATAGGAATAAATCAAGTAAAAATATTAATATAAAGTAATCTTAAATGTAATATATTTGTAAATGTATAAAGTTATCTTCTACAGTCATGTAGAATAAAAAATAAATTTTTCGTAATTCCTCTTTTTTTAGGCATTGGGCCATGAAAGTGATGAGGTCCATGAAGTTAACACTTCTGTTTATGCAAGCAGTTAGGGCTCCTGTACTAGTTATTTATCCTGCATAAGTGGATATCTAGTACAAGACTAAACATTTGTTGGGGAAGCAGAATGAGTTGTTACTGCTTAACACCTATGCCAGCAATGAAGTAAAAAAAAAAGCCCAACTGAAGCATGAATGTTACCTGTCTGTTGGAAAGGAGTATGTGCTATTCCTTTGGACTTTGAGACCATTTTCAGTTGTTCCAGTTGTTTCTTTGAGGTTTCTTTGTGTTACTGTTCAGATCACGAGGACTTCATGAGGTGTGCACGTAAGAATTCATTCTAACCAGGCAGTTGCTGGTTTCTCCTTGATTTTTTTTTTCCCTTTTTTGGTGCTAAGCTGAATTTAAAGATACATGTTGCTTTGGGGGTGGGGGTTTTCTTCTCCCCCCCTCCTTTATTTAGTGAGAAAGCAGTCAATTATTTCTGAGTCACGAATGTTGCTTGAGCTCTACAGAACAGTCCTATGATGAGGTTTTGCCACTAAGAAGCAATCAATCTTGTAGACGTTTTATTTCCTTTCTCCAAACGAGTACTGATTGGCTTAAGATGAGAGTCCATTCATGGACATTTGTCTGATCTTTTTATATTACTAAACTTGAACTAATCTAATGCAAAACTCAGAATTTCCAGGCTCTGTCCAAGAGCACAGCTCTGCTCCTGGAAAGGAACCTGAAAAGCCAATGCTAAAAATTTTGACTGTATGAGAATGGCTTTCTTAAAAGCATATTTGCAATAGAAATTACCATGAGCAGAAATGCCCCTAGTTACCAGGGATGCAGGAATTTCAGAAAATAAAATAAGCTGTGTGTATTTTCTGTCCATCTATTCTGATCTTTTGTTCTGTTATTGTTCTCCATGTCACATCTGAAAGGGGAAAGAGAGTATCCCAAAACATTACAGTATACATTCACATAGTATGTGTATAGTGTTGTGAGGAAATCAGCTTCTGAAAATGTGGCTTGTGTGGTACTAGCGAGTAACATTTTTCTCCCCCCCTTAGCTTAGTAAACTGGGATTGTGTTGCTTTAAGAATTCTTGGAAATGCCTTTATTCTAGAACTATATTATTTAGTTCTATTGATAAAATATTCTAAGATAATGTATGCTTTTCGTTATGAGCATTATGGTTTGGTATAAAACAAATTTCTCTTTTAACAAGTTGTGTGTGTACATGCAGGTGAGATTCAGAATTTTCATCTCTAGCATCTTCAGGTAAAAATGCTTAGGTACGTATGTAAACTGCTTGAGACTTCACTCATTCTGCAGCTTACTAAATAACTCTGTCTGTTATGAGGCTAGCAGGATATGGAAAGTTTTTCCTGGCTGCAAGTTATGAATAAATTTAGTGAATTAGGTCTGTGCAGTATTTAGTTTATCTCAAGCCTCAGGAAAGAGCTTCTCAGAGAGCCTCGGTAGGACCTGTGCACCATCATATAAACATACTTTCTGGATAATACTTTCCTCACATGAAGGTTGCGTCGTATTTTAGGAACTCGTCAAATGTATGTCTTGTTTCATAGCCAACTTGTAGTGTTCAGGTTTATGTCACATCCAAGGTACCCAACTGCTCTCTAGTTTAGGACAGACAGTGCTATGTCCTCTAGGAACCAGCTGGTGGGATCAAGAATGACTACATCAGCAGCAAGTGAGGAAAAAATCTGGATGCTTTAAGACAACTTGTGTAAGAAAGTGAAATTAAATATTAATAATTCTTAGGGTAGAGGGGGAATATCAAAATAAAAATCATTCAACTTCAAGAAGGCAGACCACAGAAAATTGGTAGGTAAGATCTCACTTCAGACTTGTCTTCTGTAAGAGAGAAATTGAGGAAATAAGACAGTTCCCTAGAGATGTGAAGATCATGACTGAAAGTACATCCCAGTACAGGAGGAGATTAACTGTAATAAGAGATCAACTCAGGTAAACGAGGAAGTGCATTGACTTCAAACACATGGAGGGGAAGCCTATGGAAGATGGAAATTAAGAACAGGTTAACAGATAAGGATGAAAGTAAATGAGATGTAACTGTTAACTGACAGAGAATAAACACACAAGTAGTAAAAGATTTGTACTAATGAAAGTGCTAACTACTTAAAAGAGGACAGCTATTGACACAAGCGATTGTGTGTTTGGTTCAGATTTGCAATTTGTGTATTGAATTTTTTGGCTTGCTACAGCAATGACTGATTCAAAAGTCAGCTGCTGGTGTATAGCTCATGCAATTGGTATGAGTGACAAAGACTGAAGAAGCTTACCTAGAAAAAAGAAAACAGGATAGAAAATAGCTATGTGTTGTCAAATTGACTGTGTCTGAAGAATTTCTTCCTGGTACTTTTAAGAATGAATCTGAGGAACTTCAGCATTTTAAGATCGTCTTTGAAAGCTAGTGTAAATCAAGAGAAGTACCAGATGACTGAAAGAAAGCAGAAACAGCGTGTTAACTTTTTAAGGACAAACTGGAGGAGAAGACGGAAACTGTAGATCAACTGACCTGACATCAATTCTTTTTTTTTTTTTTTTTTGTTTCCTTTTCCTGACAAGGAAAAGTCAAAATCTGCTGTTAGCATCAGCAAGATACCCATCACATGCATAACAACTGATAAGTGTTTGCTATGAGCAAGTCACTTAAACCCAGTCTAATTTCCTATTACAACAAAGTGACAGGTCTTGTGGATGGGGATAAGAACTAGTTGCTGAATCTTGGGTTTAGTAAGGTTTTGGACGCTGTTTCACATGCCTCTTTCATAAGCAAACCCAGGAAACAGTCTAGCCAAGCAGACAAGGCCCTAAAAGCAAGTATTAGTTGATCAGGGTCAGTGTGTGTGGATCAGGATTCTACGTGTAGCTTCTCTGAATGCAATAGAAGGATAAAGAAGCATGCCTACTGTATCAGTAGCAAATTGACAGATGTCTTATAATCCTGTTCTCTAGCATACTTGTAACTCTAACATCTCAACTGGCGAAGTGGTTTCCCAAAAACCAGGATGCAATTCATAAAAGATGGCTGTGAGATGTTGCTCTTAAGTAGCAGTCAGCTTTTTCCATTTAGTTTTGCCAGCTTTCTTGAATAGAAGACTTGAATTTCAAAACAATTTTGATGGGTTTCCTTGGTAAATTGCTCCAGTGTTAAAATGGGTGTTAATGCAAACAGCTGTCATTTACCACCACCAAAAACTAGATCTGAAAACATGCTTTGCAACAGTTTTTAATAATGGAAATATAAAACAAGTTGTAACATCTTTCAAGCAGTGTAAAATTAAAATTTTATATAAACTTTCTCAACTGATACATCTTTGTGCATAATCCATAATCTGATATAATAACATTTAATCTATACAGTTATTGTGTAATAGTCTTTAATCCATCCAGTCAAACTTTATTTCAGTAAATAAATCCATGGTTTTTGGTTATGCATCAAACACCCAATCTCTACTCACACTGTTTTAAAATATTTCAGCTAACTATGTTATATCTTAAAGAATTAAAATGTATATTAAAGACAGGATGGAATTATTGCAATAAAAATAGTACTGAGTGATACTGCCAACAGAATAGGGGGGTTGTGTTGCATCATGGAATACATCAAATAAAACGACCTACAATGTGTTAGTTATCATCCACTTTCCCGATTCAGAGGGTGACAGTCAGTGTGTCCTATCAGACAGTAACATGCTAAAAACTCATCCTGCTGTTTCTGAGCTCCTTATTTGAGCATTTGTCTTCATTATGAAACAGTCTATAGAAAGCATAAGATACCTATGTATTTACTGTGCTAACTGCAGCATTACTTTAGCAAGACATGAGTGTATTCATTGCTATCATTTATTATCTATGCTTAGAGGAATTGGCAGATAAGCTTATTTTAAAAATCAGTATGATACGCTTTTCTCTCCATGTTACCATGTTTATTCTCACTGGTGGTGAGAACTTCTTAAGGAATCTTGTTTGTCAGCAGCATAATCCTCTTTTCACCTGAAACATGTTCTTTACAGAAAGAACGACTTAAGTACAGCTACCATGTTTTTTCTCTAGTCAGAAATACTGCACTGTTGAAACATACTCGAAGACCTCAGCCCATACTTCCCATCAGTTTAATGTTGTTTATAGAGTTTTTTTTGGTCTGTTTGGTTTTCAGAAGGGATTGCCAATAGATAAATAAGAAAGAAACTCCCTTCGCAGTTTTGTTATTGAAGACTCCAATTTTCAAACTTGGAATCATAGCTGCTGCTCTCTGTGTACAGAATATCTGCCTTAAGCCTGGCATGAGTCTCCATGGCCAGTGATATTTCTGAAGTTGACAGCTTCAAGACTGCAAAAGCTTGTGAGGATGAGAGACTGTTGGAAACTTGAAACCTGACATGGCCTGGTCTGTTGTTTTTAATGTTAACTATTTCTTACTCGGGAATACTGAAGTTGCCAAAGGAATTGCTTATGTTTCTGGTTTCCTTGCCAGCAGACTCACACTCCTTTCCCCCATCACATCACATAACAGACTAATGCCTGGTCACAAAGGGAGGGACTAAGAGGCTCCATAGAAAAATGGCACCCAAACCCAGATTGCCACCAGCAGAGGATCTTTAAACAGCACAGACAGCAGTCTGGTTTTGATCAACCTCTCTCATGAGAAAACTTGGAAGGGGACACGAATATTATGTGCCTAGTACTGCTGCCATGTACATGTACAACAAACTGGTTTCTGGAGTACATCACAACTATTACTTGCAGATTTGCTTACTGAAAATCCGTTTGTGCCTGAGGGCTTGGCGTTTTAGCATAATGTAGTACTACCTTACCACTAAAATGAGCCCTAGAGTCTCCACAAAGTACTGGCCTAGAACAAATGAGGAAAAATAAACATTTATTTTAGAAAAGACTGATTAAATTAAATATTTTCTCTGAAAATACGAAATCAGTAACCTCTGTTGTAGCTGTATGCACTATAATCTCTTAAAATTTTAAGTAGTTATGTGTTGCCGAAGTCTTAAAAGAGAATGCACTGAAATGATGAATGGAGTAGCACAAAACACCCTCTCCATAGAGTAAGAATCGGGAAGCAAGTTTTTTGAAGTGTCAAACCACAGCCTGATAGCAGCAGCTGTTTCTTGCAGTTCGATTTCACTTTAACCAGCTCAGTTCAAACAACTAGTTCAAACTTGGAAACGGATTAGGAGCTGAAAAAGCTTGGGATTTTTTTCCTTATCTGTGAAGGTAAAATCAACTGTATTTAAAAGCTGAAGGCAGTGCAAGTGAGAAACTATCAGTTCTATCCTCTTTGTTAATGTGTATTTCATTAATGTATCCAATACATTTAAACCAGATCAGTCTAAGAAAGAATTATTTTGAATGCTGTTTTTCATATTCTGCTTTGCTTCCAAATAGAGTTCTATGCAAGCAATGAAGTGTTAATCAAGAAAAAATGTACTCAACTCCTTTGAGAGAAAATAAAATGAAACCATTTAGCGTCTATAAGGTATAGACTAATTTTGTGAAGTGTATTCCCTAGTTATAAAAGGTTGCCAGTCTTAGTGCAATGACTGTATTTAACTGCAAACAAACATTTAAACAATTGCTAATGAAGTAATAATCTTATGAGAGAGAAATACAGATAAGGTTTAAAACATAGCTCCCGGCTTATTTAAATCATCATTAAAAACAAGTCACTTATGACAGAAATCATTTCTCCTGTAGTCAAACTTGTGAGAAGCAGTATGGAGTAAGAGGCTGTGGGAGGCACAAGTTGGATTCCTCTTCTGAGATTTAGGTAACTAAAATTCTGAGGTCTACCCCAAGATTAACTAGCCAGGCTTTCATTTGCAGTCAGGGACGATAAACAGGCAGGCCTAGCAGGAGAGCCATTCCAAGCCTGAAAGAGGTCACCTAAGCTGCGATGTGGAAGCGCCAGCTCTTGCTGCAGGAGCATGGGATAACTACATTAGGCTTAAGCATCTGGTGTTCTGTGCAGGTTTTTCCAGTTTACTTTAGACATATCGAAATGGGGAAGATGAATCTGTCAGTGGCTCAGGCAGGCGGCCACAGTAAATGCAGCTAACTTTGCTGTTGCAATGTGTCAATGGTGTGATAGCTTTTTTGAGCTCCCCTAAGAGCATTTTCTTTGTATTTTGTTTGTTTTCTTGCTTGCTTTTTTTTTTTTCCCCCACATGTCCTTTGCAGCAGCCTACGCTGAGGCTTGGCTGGTTTTTCTCCTTGTCTAGATGGTATTCAAGTATTTATTTGTCGTATCCTGTCCCTGCAGGGGACAACATGCTATGACTTCCTTGTAGCCATTGCACTAGTCTAAAAACTTAGATGAAGACTTAAAAGCTCAATAGTTACTGTCAGTGTAGAAAATAGAGCTCTTTCTAAACCTTAAATTCTCCTTGCTACTGATCTGTCTTGATTTTCCATAGGCTCTGCAATCTGGTTAAGTCCATGACATCACTGTATTCAGTGAACTGAACTGAAGATTTCCAGCCCTGCTCCACTTTTGTATCCTCCCTATCAGAGAATTTTTCTATTTGTTTTTTATATAATATTTAACTGCTGCTTTCTGCCCAATTGTTTCAGGTCAGCAAGATTACAGTTGCTTCTCATACTGGGTGCCTGAATGCTTATTTTTGACATTTGAATTTCTTACCTCTGAAGAAAAAGAGAAAAAACATTTACTAGTAAACATGACTTCTCCAAAAGTCTTTGCATATTCATATTCTCAGTAAAGAAGACTTGAATTACTGAAAGTAACTAAGGGCACCAATCCTCAAAGTCTTTCTTAGCATTACAGGATGTAGGACAGCATGAGGGAATCGGGTAGGTGGGTGGCTCCCACAGACATTAGGGTCTGGAAGCTTGCTCATTGGTACCTGCATCCATTTGCAGCCTTGCATATTTCCTAACCTTTTAGTTCCTTTTTCATTGCTTTCCAGGATCTACTTTAATAACTTCTTGGACTTGTAGTTTTCAGATAAATGCAAATCTGAAAAGAAAGTATTGGTGTAGATTGTTCTGATTTTGCCACATAATAAATTGTGATGTATGCTGAATATCTGCTGGTTTTAGTGACATCTGATAACAGTTTAAAAATACAGTTTTTACGTGATAGACTACAAAAATTCCAATTAATAAACTTACCAAACTTGTAAGAGATAACAGTATTCTACTGTTGTTTATCTGGCCTTTCTTAAAATAATTAAATTCCTCCCAATGATGTGGTTTTAAATTTACATTTTACTTTTGATAGGAAAAAAGGTGTGAAAAGATCTCGCTTTCGCTCCTTAAAAAAAAAAGAAAAAAAAAAAGAAAAAAAACACAAAAACAAACAAGCAATACCCCAGACCAACCAGCAAAACACAACACTTAAGCTTTCCCAATTTTAGATTGTGTTTCTTTTTCAGAGCTGGGTTTTCATGCAAGTGCCAACTTAACTGATTAGGAGTAGCGCACACATTCACTTTGCCTTTCCTGAGCTGACCTCAAATAGCAGAACAATTAAGTCTTACTGTCCCTGTGAGAAACAGTATTGCACAGCCTTACTGAGGAAAACAAGAACTGGGAGACAGTGGTCTGAAGATCAAGCAGCCCCTTCCAGAACCAGAAGCAACCGTCTCGGAGTTACTGCATGTTTCCATTTTCTCAGCTGTACAATGTTCTTTAACTTGTCAGTCAGTATCAAAACCATATGTACTTTGTAACTCTTGGCACTTTTTCTCCAATAAGAACATCACTGGTTTTAAATGTCTTCTAAACAATTAGTGATCTGATTGTGCCTTGTTGTGGTTTAAAGGACATGCCTGATGCCTGATATAGGTACCAACTTTAAAAACGGAGAACTACACACAGTATCTTACGTCTTTTCTTTGGGGTGGCAATGTTTTGGCTGCTTCCTAGTGTGACTTTCTCAACTTGCCTGAACTACAAGTTTGTTGCAAGTTGTCCCTGTAGGCACTGCGTTTTGTTCGCTACCCAAATTGGTAGATAGTTTTGCTCTGGGAACTCCTGAACTATTGTGTTTCATTTGGGGTCTGGCTCCAAGCTGGGTTATTTCTATATTCTGCATCACTGATGTTACAGTCATTGTAACCCGGTTTAACTCTTGCAGTCTAATTCCTCCTGTGTAGCTGTGGCTGCTTTTTCAATACATTGTGTCCATCAGTAAGATGTGTTGGTGGTGAAGGCCAAAACAAACGATAAAAACGTCTAACTTTTGTGACTTCCCAATGAGCTTCACAGTCTTTCTTTGAGATCAGTTTCTGGTACGGAGTGCTCGTCCTGGGGTCTTTTCCATTTAGAAATGAATGAGCTTCCATGTTTTCTACTTGTATGTACATATATATACAGAGAGAGAGAGAGTGCAAAACGAATTCCTTTCAAAAGCTGAAGCCCACCGCCAAGGAACAGTGTTTGCTCTGTGCTTTTCAAGCCCGTCCCGTCCCGTCCCGTCCCGTTAGCTCCGCCGCGCTCGCACCGTCACCGTGCACGAACGGCGGTCCCCGCGCTCCCGT
>NW_009922727.1:0-1259 GCF_000696875.1 Nestor notabilis
CTCTGTGTGTCCCCATCCCCGTCCCTTTGTGTCCCCATCCCCATCCCTTTGTGTCCCCATCCATGTCCCCTTGGCTCCCATCCCCTGCCCATGGGCACCCCACCTCATCCCAGGCCACCCCCGTGGTTCCTGGTGGGATCCTTCCGTGTGTCCTCCAGCCCCTCAATGTCCTGTCTCCCTGTTCCTTGTCCCTTCCTGTCCCCATCCCTGCTCCACATCGCCCTGTCCGCGTCTCCCTGTCCCCATCCCATGTCCATGTCCCCTTGTCCCCATCCCTGACCCTTCCCAGGGTCCCCAACCCTTGTTCCTGTCCCCCAAAGGCCCCAGCCCCACTTCCTGCCCCACTTCCTGCCCCCCCCAGCAGCACCCCAAAAACAGGAACTGGGGGTGGGAGGGCAGGATGCTCCATGGGGGAGGGGAGGCCCCTCCCCTGCCCCCCCATTAAGAGTTTCCCATTAATGATGCTTAAGCCCAGAGAGGGATTAATCGCCATGGGAACGCCTGGGGGGGCCAGGGTCAGTGTGTCCCCATGTGTCCCTGTGGTGTCCCCATGGTGTTCCCTATGATGTCCCTATGGTGTTCCCTATGGTGTCCCTGTGGTGTCCCTATGGTGCCCCCATGGTGTTCCCTATGGTGTCCCCATGGTGCCCCCATGGTGTTCCCTATGGTGTCCCCATGGTGTCCCCATGGTGTTCCCTATGGTGTCCCCATGGTGTCCCCATGGTGTTCCCTATGGTGTCCCTGTGGTGTCCCTATGGTGCCCCCATGGTGTTCCCTATGGTGTCCCCATGGTATTCCCTATAGTGTCCCTGTGGTGTCCCTATGGTGTCCCTGTGGTGTCCCTATGGTGCCCCCATGGTGTTCCCTATGGTGTCCCCATGGTATTCCCTATAGTGTCCCTGTGGTGTCCCTATGGTGTCCCTGTGGTGTCCCTATGGTGTTCCCTATAAAAAGGGTCCCTGTGTGGTCCCTATGGTGTTCCCTATGGTGTCCCTGTGGTGTCCCTATGGTGCCCCCATGGTGTTCCCTATGGTGTCCCCATGGTATTCCCTATAGTGTCCCTATGGTGTCCCTGTGGTGCCCCCATGGTGCCCCCGTGGTGTCCCTATGATGCCCCTATGGTGTTCCCTACAGTGTCTCCATGATGTCTCTATGGTGTCCCCATCCCCTAAGAGTCCCCAGGGTGACCTCGGGGGTGTCCCCATCTCCACACTGTCCCCAGTGTGTCCCCTCATTATCCCCCCATTGCCCCATTACCC
>NW_009922728.1:0-8546 GCF_000696875.1 Nestor notabilis
CGGGTCCGCCTCAGGCGGGCCGGGCAATGCGGGCTCCGCGCTTGGTGCTCCGGCCACAACCAGTATCGAACTGGGTCGTGTTGTGATTTGCTATAATGCATTTATTACTATAACGTACTAGAAATGAGGCACTTATAATGCGTGTATGTATGCGTGCATTATTGCACATGTACACATACATACACACACATATTATCAGTGTGTTTCATAACTACAAATGTAAAGACACTTCTGACCAAAACAGAATCCCAAAAGGAAAGGCTGGATTGAAACGCCCCAATTTAAGTACCTGGAGAAGGCCTCTGCCGATGGGACAGCTCTGCCCATGACTGGCTAACATCAGTGTAAGCAGGAGGTGTGCTGAAGTCTCTCCAGGAGCCCACTCACCCCTCAGTGTCACAGAATCACAGAGTGGTTTGGGTTGGAAGAGACCTTAACGATCATCTAGTTCCAACCCCGGCCATGGTCAGGGACACCTTCCATTAGACCAGGTTGCTCAAAGCCCCGTCCAGCCTGGCCTTGAACACTGCCAGGGATGTATCATCCACAGCTTCTCTGGGCAACCTGTGCCGGTGTCTCACCACCCTCAGTGAAGAATTTCTTCCTATTGTCTAATCTAAATCTACCGTCTTTCAATTTAAAACCATTCCCCCTTGTTCTATCATTACATGCCCTTGTAAAAAGTCCCTCTCCAGATTTCTTGTAGCCCTGCTTTAGGTATTGAAAGGCTGCAATAAACTCTCTCTGGAGCCTTCTCTCCTGCAGGCTGAACAGCTCCAACTCTCTTGGCCCGTCTCCACAGGTGATCAGGTGCTCTGATCATCTTCATGGCCCTCCTCTGGACTTGCTCAAGCAGGTTCACAACCCTCTTGTGTTGGGGGCCCCAGAGCTGAATGCAGTGCTGCAGGCGTGATCTCACCAGAGCAGAGGAGCAGAATCACCTCCTCAACCTCACCACCTCAACCTGCTGGCCAGGCTCCTTTAGATGCAGCCCATCTTCCCATACTTTCTCTCCTCCTCCTCTCTCTGCAGAATAATCCCCAGAGTATCATTCACCCGCTACATGCAAATCCCCCTCCTTCTCCTGCTCCTCGATGAGGGTTTCCAGAATGGCTGGAGCACTTGTGCATCTCAGCCAACTAAGCATTTGCAGGCTGAGTTCTGACCTCCTACTGTGTGCAATTAACACTGATTAAACAAATAATTAAAAATTACTCATGACATCCTTTGCAGAAGTCCCTAACTCAGTTTTGTGTTGGAGCTGCTCGAGCAGTTTTAATTAGCTGTCCGTCTACGTGTCCAAGATGTGCTGCATCTTGGCATGGGTTTCTGAGGGAGCAGGGGGACTCTACATCTCTACACCAGCACTGAGGTTACTGGGCAGGGGAGAGAGCCACTGACAGAGGGAGAGGCCAGGCAGTGACCTCAACTTCAGAGGCTCCTTTGCAGGCTCATAGGACTCTGGGCAACGAAGCACTGCATAAGGAAATGGGTGGGAGTCTCATATTGCAGCAGTCAGTGCAACAACATCCAAATGCCACTGAAATCTACAGCCGAGGTGACAGATTTCAGTTACATGGACTGCTGCCTCAGGCAGTGCGTCGAGTGAAAGACAAGTTCTAGATCAATCCCTGAGCCTCCCAGGGAGTGCTTATTAATAGGAAATGACAAAATAAAATAAAATAAAAATTAAGATGACATTTTCAAAATTGGCACCTTTTTCTGGTCACCCTGTTGCAAGCACCCTGAGACTGGTTTTGAGACATCCAACCCTTGAATTTCCCAGCACCCTCGAAACTGAGCCAAGAGTATTTTGCCCAGAGGCAGAGGCACATAAAATTAGGTTTTCTTTTTTAAGATGCTTGTTGGCTGTGTTTGAAAGCCATCTTATCCTCTATCAGTTTTACCTCTCCTCTCCTCCAGAATTTTCTGGAAATCTTACACTGCATCACAAAAATTATGCAGATGAGAAAAGCCACCACTCCACCCATTCCCTCCATGTCCTTTCATCCTGGCAGCTGTACTGTTTGGCAATTGTTGCTGTGTGCAACGGAGTGGGTGGGTATCGGGCAGGCATCTCCAAACTCCATGGGGAAGAGTGTGCTAAATAGCACTTGATGCTTTTGTAATGGAGAATAGGGCAGAGTGAGACCTTCAGGGCAGCGGGTGAAGTCTTGGTGACATGATAACCATGATGGCAAGACTGTGAATTTGTTCCTTGCACATGGAAGTTTCCCTCTATGACCAAGGTGAAAGGTTTGAGTTTTGGTCCATGTGCTTTCAGACGTGACAGAAGAGAGAGCAGCATGCACATTTTCTCTGTATGTCATACCTCTGTGTGCGCACTTGCATGCTGGGCCACATAGTAGCACATCCTGTGCTCCTCACGAGTGCTTCCCAGTAACCCCATCCAGTCAAAGTACTATCAAACACTGCTTGTTAGGTTGCCTGCTGACATTGTTTGCCAGTGCTGTCCATTAATATTAACCTGCAATATAATTTAAACCTGCCTATGGCAGCTTGTAATACCTACAAGCTTGAGTTACTGCTTTGAGCTGCTCCTAACCCTTTGGGAGTGTTATAGAAATGCTGCTGCTAACCCTTTGGGAATGGTACAGAAATGCTTTCCTTGCCAACTCTGGGCAGACAAGCCCCAGGATTGACCCCAGCACTCAGTTAACAGTATAAAAGTGGGGTTGTCTCCTCCTCCCCAACCACAGGCACTATCACATCATATTACTTGTCTTCGAAAAGACATCCAGAAGTGCTTTCCTGATGTTTTTATGGATGCCCATGGAACAGCAGGAACAGTCATGCCATGGAAGCTCAGCAACCACTGCTCTTTAGTACTTTGCATGGGGATCTCGCCTGCAGAGAGACAGAGCCCTCCCCAAGGCTGCTCACCTGCAGGTGACCCCTCCTGGGAGAAGCAGGCAGAGGAATCTCCATGTGGGCTTTTGACATTTCCACCCACCATGTGGGAGTGAATTAATTTCTCCCCTTACACAACGTGTTGACAAGCCTGAAAGATCCCAGAGCAGAGATCACAAACAACTGGGAACTGTGTGCCTGGCTCTTGTGTGAGACCAGGAAAGGAGACAAAAACCTCTCTAGCTAACAATGCCTCCCTTCTGCACTCCCATGGAGAAACAGGCTGCTTGCTGGTTCTAGCAATGGAGGCTCTGCAAGTAGGAGTCTTATGGCAGGGATCTGTGTTCTTCTCCACAGCCCATCCCTACATCTGGTAGCTGTAGGCATGACTTCCACATAAGACTGGGAAGGCAGCCAAAACCCTTCCCATGGACTAGCCCTGTCTCCTACTAGTGTCTTCTCTTCCCCACTCCCAGACAGTACAGGTCACCGTACTTGCGGAGAGGCAGGGACCTTCCATCAGAGCATGGTGTTTTGTGCAGTCTCTCCTGCTCTGACCACAGACCTACCTCAGGTGCCCGTGCTGAAGTTCTCAGATCAGCGTCCAAACAGAAGGCAAGCTGAGAACTACATTACTCTTCACTGCATGTATTGATTTAACAACTCTGGGAATGGAATTTCCCCTCAGCTCTTCCACAGGGGTACAGCAGGGACAAGGACTACTACTTCTCCTGGCCTGCCAAAACCTCTGCCATCCAACAACTCTGTTTACAACTCTAGTGGGGATCAGGCAGGAGTTCATTCCCCATGATCCCTTGTGGCCTGAGGGGTTTTTTTGCTGAGAAGCTGTCTGCAGTGATGGGTGGATGCATAACTATAAGCTTCAATGGCAGTAGTAGAGGTCTGTGCTACACTGCGGAGCTCCTCTGGTGACCTGCAGCACACACTATTGCCTCCTCAGTGCTCACTCCTACAAAACATGCCCGTGAGACAGCTGATGTTTAAGAACTGGGCTGAGATGACAAGTCTATCCATATAGTTGTCACTTGCTGCTTGTCAGAGGGTAGCAGGTTTTTGTTTCTATCACTTGGCTTAAATTCAAATCAGTAACCTATAATCTGTTCCTTACTCTCGACATGGTTTGAGTTTCTTTCCCTGGTGCAGCTTTTTGCAGTGTGCTTCCAGAACCCGCTCTGTAAATGGGTATTTCCCTGGCATGTCACAGGAAACCTGGGGAAGCAAAATGACCATATGCTGCTGCCTACTTTGCCCAAGTTACGCTCCTGGGAGGCCAGACCTGCTGCTGCCAGTCAAGGAGGGGTTGAGGGATATGGGCTCTCACCTGCAGCAGCAGCAATGTGACCATCCCTCACATCACCGAGGCTGCAGGAACAGCAGGCCCAATCCTCCAGGGCTCTCCCTGATTTCTTCCAATACCTTCTCCCAGCTCCACCCCCTCTCTTTATGCCTCCTTTTCCTCTGTGGGAGCAGCCAGGCTTCTCATCCTTACGGCAGCAACATGTAGTTTTTCAAGTACTGTTGAGCCAGCTCTGCACAGCTGTAGCATCTGGGCTTGATACAGTTTACCTGTGAGATTCCTCATGTATGGAATTCCTCACTTGCACAGCACTTTCTGCTGTAACCTGTGGACTCAGAGAAAGATTCAAAGTGTTGCCATGGTATGTGGGAACTGTATGGGCTGCATACCAGCCAATGCCAGGCACAAAAAGATCACACAAAACAAATACACTTGCAAGGACTGTTTTCTTCCTCCTTAGCCTGAAGACTCTCTGCTCTCCTTCTTTCTTCTCCTCTCTGGAACAGGAGTTTAAAAGGCACACACAAGCATATTGATAACAACTACAAATTTACTTTTTAAGCTCCAGTTGTCTAATCTATGATGTAGATAAACCTATCTACATAAGAGGTTACAAGAATTAGAATACATTATTGTGAGAGATGTTAAATCTGTGTATGTTATAGAAGTGAAAGTTAAATTTTTTATCACTGACTAATGATAGTTGATGGCTTCCTAAACTAGCAGAAAAAGACCTAATGCAATTTGGTACATGGAGGCTGAAACTGGAGAAGCACAGAGATGAAACAAGCTGTGAGCTATTAATACTGAGTAGCACTGTAGTAACCCATAGGATGATGCCCTAAGGAAAATGGAAATTCTCCACGGTTTTGTTCTGTGCCAGTCAAGGCTGTATATATAAAACATATGCTATCGCTCAAGTTCTTGGTACACACAAGTGTCTTTATGTCCTTTATGTGTGTGAAGTGCAATGAGATTGCCATAACACAACCAAAACCAGCTGACAAAGTACCAGAGGGCAATGGTTTCCTGGCCCTCCCACTGGGTCCTCCCACGAGCAACTGGTTTATGCAGTGAGGTGATCCACAGCTGCCAGTCTTACTTTCTGCTGCATGAACTTGTCATTGCTGATTAGAAGAGAAGCAAAGCAGAGTTTTGCAGGTCTGTGTCGTATCTGTCAGCACACTGCAAGCGCAGGAGAAACAGAGTAAGGGAACTAAGCACAAAGGCCATTTTCAACATCTTTAAGCATCTAACACAGGTGGAATTCAGAGAACTACAGTATGAAGCCTAAGTTCCCTGTGGAGAGAAAAAAGTACCTCAAACAGGTGTTTCAAGGTACTGTCTTGTTTTTCTGCAAGTTTTTTCCCACTTAAGATTGAGCTCTGGGACACGGACTTGGTCTGGCTGGTATCCTTGCTCCTTTGGTAAGTTTTCATCAGTGCTGTGACTGGAACGTAGTGTTCTATCCCACCTGCAGAACTATGACAACTTTGCTTGCTGGACAAAGAGTCTCTTCTACTCTTCTGACACCTTGTTCTCATTTATCTTTTTGTCCTTCTGTTTAGGTATCTTGGATATAGTGCTCTTAACAAAGCAGCCTGTGCTTGTGTTGTGATAACGATAGTCTAACAATGCCAAGCTAGTTCTCTTGCATCTGCCAGAGAGTTTGTTTTGTCAATAAGATATTTGCTGTTTATAGTAGATTTTATTTTTTTGCTGAATGATTTGTCTGCAAATTGTAAAAACCTGACAGAGTGCTTGAGCAGACACATTAAAGATAACTACCAAGGTAAATCACTTGGGAACTATGAGATACTATTGGCTGTTCTTATAACCTTCTCCCTTTATAGTCAAAACTGTTTTTCTATTTGCATTATTTAATGGAAGCCACATTTTTAATTTTTTTCTAAATAATTTTGTTAAATAATTTAACAGACAGCATAAGGAGGCACAGCTCTGTGGAATAATCACATTAAAGAAAGGATAGCACTTGGTTGTGTGACTGTTGATGTGGTTCTGGGCCTCCAGGGGTTAAAGCAAGGTGTGTGCAGGCAATTCTTGGGGAGGTACTTTGTATAAAGTTCAGTGGCTGAGGAATGTCCTGGCAGTCAAGCTTCATTGCCTGGGAAAAACACAAGGCCAGATTGACATTTTAGTTAGTGACACAATCCTGTTGGCTTTGCTGGTGCAAATGAGAGAACTTTACCAGTGCCTTTAAAAGAAGAATAAAAATACCTCATAAAATTCAGATTAAGAAATACTATAGTAGTATGCTGTTACTGAAAGGAGTTGGGAATAGGTTGGGGAGCTTGAAGGGAATAGCTTCTTTTCCCACTTTGGTCAACCTCAGTTCAGGAGGGGATTCTGCAAAGCATGAAGCTGCCTTTTCCCCTGTGAAATACCTATAGGGAATCACAAATTGCATGGGCTCCAGTTACCTGTTACAATTCCTAGATCACTGGGAGTAAAAATTAATAAAGCTCACACACAACACACAATCTGTAGGCAACTGGAGCCCCTTCCACTGGGAACCGCCAGAGAAGTCTCTTTAGGTGACACTGTCCCAGCATCCAGCTCCATTTCTGCCTGTATTCCTGCCTGTCTCTCCTGGGTTGGCCAAATGGGAGAACTCCTTGCCAGATGCCTGTTTCTTTTCAGTTCTTTGCCTTTCTCCACTTGGCTCTCTGGCCATCTCTGCCTAGTGCTATCCTGCTTTCTGCCTGAACCAGCTGTGTAATGTATTCTTTGTCTTTTAGCTAGAAAGGAACAGGCAGCATCATTCAGCCAAATTCCCATGAAACTTGTAATAGGTGAGAAATGTAAAGCAAAACAACCTTCAGGGAATTGTGAGGTCCACAAAGTCGTTGGAAATCTGACTACTTCTATGATTAACAAGGTATAGATCTCACAGTTTGCCTTTAGCCACTCCTGTGTCAAAATCTTAGCCTTATGTTTTTAGTTAAATTTCTATATTTTAACCACTTAATCACATCAGTCTTTTTATTTGTGCATAGTAAGTGATTTGCTACCCACTGTTTCTCTGCTAAGACACTAGTGAAAGCACACTATCAATGTGAGGAAAGATTTTACAACAAAAGTTTATTAAACAGCAGATCTCAGACCAGACAGTAACTGTGAGCCAGATAACCACACTTAAGATCTTGTTTAACCATGCCTAGTGAAGAGTGTTGCTTACAGTACCAGGAAATAATTTTGTTCAGTTCTCCTGCCTGCTTCTTCCATAGGTTGTTGCAAGTCTGTTTAATTCAGACTGCCCTGTTATGTGCGGGCAGTCTCAACAAAAGCCAAAACACAGTTTCAGAGCATTCACGGATCTCTCATTATCACTCAAGACATCACCTTTTTGGTGCAGCCCTTCCCAACAAGCCACACTCACTTTCTTGAGATGAGACCACATTTCATGGTGGCAAAGTAGGGTATGTGAAGGGCACATGCAGATTGGCCAGGGAGATACATGTCAGCATGACTGTTGTTATCCCCGCTGATGACAGGGAAATTATTAAAGTATCTTTGATGGAACTAACATGCCTGCTGATGGAGAACGTAACAAGCAGTTGCTAAACCTAGGCCAGAATCAATGATCCTTTGCTTTGAAACATGATGGTCTGAGGCCCATAGCCCTAGCAGCGTTTGGTCCTACAGCCCTCCTCTGTCTCCAGTCCCTCTGGTTCCCATGTGCCCATCCTGGTATGTTGGATATTAAGAGACAGAGCACAGGTACAGCCGGCCCAGGGGTGGCAGTGACTGGCCTGGGGCAGAGAGCAGCAGCAGGCAGCACACTCAGTCTCAGTGGGCAGCCTCCCCAGGCAGTGACACTGCCGGCTCCATTTGAGTAACACAGGTAATGTATATTATTAATATACGTAAATATATCTTCCTGTAAGAGATTGCTGCACATAGAGTAGCTCAGTAAGTGGTAGCCCTGTCCCTGAATAAAATAAGGTGTGTGCTGGCAGCTATCATTAGAAATGCTTGAAAACTCAGACCAGTTTGTTTGAGCCATCTTGTGTGAGAGATGGCCTAAGCATGTGTGTGTAGGATGGTGTTCCCACCTCAGCAGAGCTGTCATTATACTAATTCGGTTTTCATCTCCATCATGGCGCCAACCCCATGCGCTGGGGCTGCCTACAACCACTGAAGGGTGCTCCATCGGTCCCTCTGAGCTGCAGTGGGTGGCGAGGGCAGCACTGCTCTGCGGATGCCAGCTCCTCGCCTGGCTGCTCCACGGGAAACGCGGCTGTGCCTTGGGGCACATCAGTTCTGAAGGCTGGGAGATGACTGCAAGGGACATTTCAGGAAACAAGGGCCCGACACTTGCCCGTCTGAAAGGCCC
>NW_009922729.1:0-221 GCF_000696875.1 Nestor notabilis
GGAGAGGAAACGGCTGAGAGAGGCATCAGCCCTCCTAGTTTAAGGGGAAAAAGAGAAAACAGAGAACTGCTCCGTTCCCAGGGCGCCTGGTCCCGCTCGGCGTCAGAATCGGCCCCCGGTACAGGACTGCTGACCCCATTGGGTGCTGGGGAGCAGCTGGCATGGACAGGGGTGTGACAGTGGCTGGAAGCCCCCCTGCGCCTCCCAGCGAGGGCTGGGCG
>NW_009922729.1:274-2132 GCF_000696875.1 Nestor notabilis
CTACAGCATGGTGGCACTGGGAAGGCTGCGTGTGTCCTGCTGGGAACCTGAAGCCATCCTGGGGGTGACACCCCCCGGGGAAAGCGGGTCATGACAAACAAGCCCAAGATGCGCTGTCTCTAATGAAGCCTCTGTCAGCGATCTTACTGGCCCCTGTTCCAGGACGGGCAAGGCTCTTGTAGCCCTGCAGGGCTGCTCTCCCCACCCCCAGGCAGGGCGCTGTGCCTTTTGGGGCTGTTCCGCCCCTATGTCCCCCTTTTGCGGTCCTGAGCCAAGGAGTCCGTTTGCACTCTGACTTAGGGGGCGAGAGAGCTCTGCCTGCCTTGGGCCACACTCCTGCTTGCTTTGCTACTGTCCCATGCCTGGCCTTGTGCAGCCCATCCCTGGGGCATCCTGTCACAGTGCTGGCAGCCCCCCAGTCAGCACTGGAGCTGCCCTGCTGAATGTTGAGGTGCAGGGAGAAGAGCAGCCCCATGGCTTGCCCCTGGTTGGAGGGGGCAGCATCATCTCTGCTTCTCCCTTCTGAAATTATAGATGGGGGACACCAGTTTTGGGGGTGCTGCTCAGTAGTTCAGTTTCACCACAGCGTATTTGGCTCCATCCCATGGGGTGGAGACACAGCACTGACCTCAGTCTCTACCTGCTTGGGGCTTTGCCCCATGAGGGGAGCCCAGGGGCTTGGTGCTGGGGGGCATAGAATGCCTGGGGTAGTCAGGGCTTATTTTGGCACCACAAACACCATTTGAGGTGGGTCACAGCCCCACAGGCACTGGCAGGTGCCCCTGGTGCCATGGGGTAGCCCAGAGCCTGCAGTAGGGTCTTTATGCCTAGGAATAGGGCTTGCAGATGCTCCACCAGCATGGCAGAGGGAATCTGTGGGGCAGGGCCCCCCAGATGGCTCACCATAGGGCACAAGCAGTCAGCCCCCCTGCTTACAGGCTAAAGAAAAAACAGGCTAGTGTGCTAGCCAGTTCCACATAAGTACCCGTGCTCCAGCCAGTTCCCTTGTCAGAATCCATTTGTTGACCAGTCCCATGTGAGAATCCATGCGCTGACCAGTCTTGTGTGGGAATCACTGCTCTGACCAATCCTGTGTCAGAATCCACATATTGACCAATCCTGTGTTAGAATCTGTGTGTTGACTAATCCTATCTAAGAATCCATGTGCTAGCCAATCCTGCATGAGAATCCATGACCAATTTCAGGTGAGAATCCAGTTGATGCTCAAACCTATTTAAGAACCTACGCATGGACCAATCCCATGTAAGAAGCTATGTATAGACTAAACCTGCTGAAGCCCCTGTAGCAGTGTCCCAGCTAATCCTAGTGCGACTCTCCCGCCAATCCTGGTAGCTAGCTTGGTACCTGAGGGGATGTTGATGAGGGGTGGAAGGGACACTCATGCCCCCTTCTTGGGGCAGGCTGGGTGCAGGGGGGTAGTGACACCACACTCTCCCTTGGGGCACGCAGGCTGGCTGGACCATGGTGAGGGCTGTCCCCACAGTGGGGTGTCCCTGAAGCAGGGTGGCAGCACACATGGGTGGCAGAGCATGGCTGGGGTTGTGGTGCCAGGCAGGCACATGCTGGCCCGTAGGGCCGGATCCAGACCTGCTGCCTGCAGATGTTGCCTTTTTAGGCACTGGGGCTCAGCACATCCCTGCTTGTGGCCAGCCCTGTGCTGAGGCAGTGCCTGCTGGCAGAGCAGGGTCACCCTTGTCCTGGACACGTGGAGGCACTTCTGTCCCCCTCCTGACCCCCAAAGCCCCCTTTGTCCCCCCAGAACAGGCCCTGGGGTGCTACTTTCTCCCCCTTTCCCTAGTCGGCACTTGGCAACCCTGGGGCCGATTGCTCAAACCGG
>NW_009922729.1:2160-2486 GCF_000696875.1 Nestor notabilis
GGGTTCAAATCAGGGCTATTTTGGTGGTGCCGCCTCCGTTGCAACCTCTCAGAGCTTCCCTGTGCATTGTCTTCCCTGTCCTGTTCTCCCTATGCCAGGGCTGCTGACCTGACTGGCCGCGGGCAGCAGGGGGCCATCACCCTCCTGGCTCTGCTGTGGGTGCGTTGGGGTGCCAGTGGTGGCCCCAGGGCCACTGCAGGGTGGAGCAGTTAGTGTCCCCAGGGGTATCTCAACTCTGATCTGCAGGGCTGGCTGCACTGGGTGACCTCTCTCCTGGCCCTGCTGCCGCCTTCCTGGCGGGGATGGGCCATGGGGCGGCTCCGGGG
>NW_009922729.1:2542-2792 GCF_000696875.1 Nestor notabilis
GCTCTTTGCTCTGCGGTCCCCGCCCCAGGTATCACCAGCATCTCTTGAGCAATGCAGGGGCAGGGCAGTCCTGCAGCCTGTGCGCTGGCACGGGCGCTGCCAGGCATCCTGGCATGGAGGGGATGGTGTGGTGACAGTCCTGGTCCAGCTGCAGGGCGGGACAGGAATGCTTGGAGGGAAGCCTGGGCGCGGTGAGACCTCCATGCCCTAGTGTCAGCCCAGCCTGACTCACCCGGAGGCGCCAGCCAAG
>NW_009922729.1:2803-3224 GCF_000696875.1 Nestor notabilis
CCCTGCCTTTCAGCACAGCTGCCCACCCCCCTATCCCCACCTCCCCGAGAGGAGGAACCCAGAAAGCAGCAGATCCCTGATTGCTGGTGAGGACAGAGAGGGGTTGCATGGTGCTGCCCACTCCCTGGGACCCTTGTGCCGGGGAGCTGGGACTCCATATGGCTGCCCTGTGTTTCGTGTGCTGGGGCTGTGCCGATGGGTGGGCGGCCCGGGGGGAGCGGGTGCGGATGGAAACATGCCGGCCTCCCGCCGGGGACTTCTTGCATAAACAGGAGATTTGCCAGAGCTGCGAGAAACGTGAGGGCAAGAGCAGGCAGCATGTGGTGTGGGCCTGGGGGACCTCACCCCCAGGCAGGGCAGTGGCGTGCCTGCAGGGGCACTCTCTAAGCCTGGACTCTATAGATCCTTATGGCTGGGGGGG
>NW_009922729.1:3331-4344 GCF_000696875.1 Nestor notabilis
CACTCTCTAGGCCTGGACTGTATAGATCCTTATGGCTGGGGGGAAAGGATGATGCAGCTAATCCCACCAGGAAGGGGGAAATGGGTGATGGAGAGGGGAAAACCTTTCCTGACACCTCAACTTGGTGGCTTCAGTCTGTCCCCTTGAAGTGCCTTCTGCTGTAAGATATCAGAGCTGGGGTCCTGCTCTGCCCCACGCGGTGGCTGAGAGGGGGTTTGGCAGGGCTTGGGGGCTGCGGTGGGGCTCACGAGCAGGGTAAGGGCTCTGGGGCTGGCTGGGGGGTTGCTGTGGCCCGTGGTTGTCCCTGGGCACCCCTCTCTCCTTGCTTGAGTCAGGGTCTCAGGGTGAGCAGAGAGCTATGGGATGCATGAGGAAGTGATACACGAGGAAGTGATGCACAGCCCAGCTGGGATGTGGGTGGCACAGGGATTAGGTGGCCTTGCTATGGAAGAAGTCCACCGTGGGGTGACATGGGCTGAGTTGGTGTTGGTGCTACCCCAGTGTGGTCCCATGGGATGCCAATTTGGCCACTGAGTCACTATCCTGTTTGGCAACCATGTTTCTGGCCTGCAGGGTGGTTTGGACAGGGGACACCTTTCCTGGGGGCTGGAGGGAGTAGGTGCCTTGGTCCTCTCTTTTGGGGTCCACAACTCTTCTGCATAGTGGGGCCAGGAGGACTGTGCCTGCCTGATGCTGGCTTGCTGTGGGGTGGGCCAGGATGTCAAGGGAAACCACTTTTGATAGCAAGTCTCCTGCCCCAGGAGGAGACTTGCTGGTGTCTTAGTGCCTGGCCATGGGAAGTATCGCTGGCATGCTGGGGTCTGCTGGAGCGCTGAGGAAGGTGTTGCTGTGTCTGCTCCCGGCATCGCAAGGGTCAGCACCGGCCCGGATATCAGCCGGCTCGGGAATGTTTATCAGAGCTCCTGGGGAAGGGAAAAACAAAAACCGCCACCCAAAGGAAGGGATATGCGTCAGAGATGGGCCTGTGTCGCCCACCAGCAGCTGGGCGGGCC
>NW_009922729.1:4439-5009 GCF_000696875.1 Nestor notabilis
CCTCCCCCGCGCCTGTCCCGTGCCTGGTGCTGCACTGACCCAGCCTGCTTCTGAACCACAGGGCCCCTCTGTTGGAGGTTTGTCTCCCACCAGCCCTGCTAGCATCCTGCGGGCTGCGGCTATAACCCATGGGGATGCTCTGGCTGGAGCAGGACCTGACAATGCCCTTGGGCTCCTCTGTGGCTGCAGGGGTTGTTTGGCTAAGGGAGGAGGAGGAGGGAAAGGAAGGATTTGGGAGGGACATGTGAGCATTGGTTGCAGCGTGGAGAAGGCTCTGGGGTGTCTCATGGCCAGGTATGTGGTGGATGTCTGCATTCCTCCAGCCTTGCTCAGTGCTTGCGAGCTGGTGCTGAAGTCCCAGCAGGGATCTGGGGCACAGAGGTGGGTCCCCTGAGGTAGAGTTTGGTGAAGGAGGGCTCCCGGGGGCTGCTGTGCCCTTGGGTCACGTGTCCAGGGGCTGTCAGGTGTTTGCCAGTCCAGTGTTTACTTCTGGGCTTGGACATCTTGAGGGCACTGAGTTTCTCTAGGTACAGTGATATGGTGACAGCTGGTTATGAGTGAAGCAAGCCT
>NW_009922730.1:0-280 GCF_000696875.1 Nestor notabilis
CGCACCTCACTACAACCTCCTTTCAGGCAGTCCTGGAGAGCAATGAGGTCCCCCCGAGCCTTCTCGTCAGCCGGTTCCCTCAGCCATTCCTCGTAAGCTTTGCGCTCCAGGCCCTTCACCAGCTTTGTGCCCTTCTCTGGCCCCGCTCCATCACCTCAATGTCTCTCTTGTACTGAGGGGCCCAGAAATGAACACAGGATTTGAGGTGCAGCCTCACCAGTGCCCAGCGCAGGGGGATGATCACTGCCCCAGTCGTGCTGGCCATACTATATTGTTGGTA
>NW_009922730.1:370-11663 GCF_000696875.1 Nestor notabilis
CACTGGCCGCCTTGGCGGCCTGGGCACAAGCTGGGTCATAGTCAGTGGCAGTCAATCAGCACCCCCTGGTCCTTTCTGCTGGGCAGCACCGGGGAAGCCACATCAAAACCAGAGGCACACAGATACCTCTGGAGCCTTGCCCTGCGGTTACTGGCAAGCAATACAAACACAGCCCACAGAAGGGACAGCAGCACTGCCCACAGCACTGAGAGTACAGCTAGCACAGACGGCAGAAGCAGCCGGTCCCTCAAGCCTCACGGAGCTCGGCCCAAAGTGCTCTGTGAGGGCAAAGTGTCACTCCGGGCTCTGCTGCCCTTTGCAGCGTCTTTCACCCTGTAATTACAAGCACAGAAAGAACACAGCTGTGTGGAGCAGGATAGAAGGACTTGTGGATATTTTTGGGCCTGAGATTGAGACACAAAAACAAACAAAAAAACCCAAACAAAACAAAACAAAAAAACAAACAAAAAACCCAAAACAACAAAAAAAACAAAAACAAAAGACAAAAACCAAAACAAACAAACAAACAAAAAAAAAAAACCCACAAAAAAAACCCCCAAAAAAATCAGTGGAAACTCATGTTTCATAGGCTCCTAGACTGGTTTGGGTTGGAAGGAACCTTAAAGATCATCTTGTTCCAACCCCCCGCCACGGGCTAGACCAGGTTGCTGCAAGCCCCTGTGTCCAACCCTCGCCTTGAACACTGCCAGGGATGGGGCAGCCACAGCTTCTCTGGGCACCCTGTGCCAGCGCCTCAGCACCCTCACAGGGAAGAGCTTCTTCCTGATACCTCTTCTCAATCTCCCCTCTGTCAGCTTAAAACCATTCCCTCTTGTCCTGGCCCTACGTGTCCTTGTAAGAATTTCCAAGATACAGTCCTCAAACATTCCTAAGCATTGCTCAGGGCTGGGATGTTGTTCCCTCGAAGAGAGCATCAAAGGAGACAAAATTCTGAATCAGTATTTTCACAAACACAGATATGAAGTCAAGACCAAGTAGTCAAAGCACCTTTGGTGCCCATTAGCACACCACAGTGGATGCAATGCCAGCAGCTGAGTGGCAGTGTTGCAATACAGGCATTTGGTAATTTCCTTGAAAGAAATGCTGATGCATCATTCAACTTCAAAGTACTCTTTTAAAGCAGCCCACGCCGGGTATAATTATCTGCTCAAGTGACCATGGCTCTTTGCTCTCCCTCCGCCTGTAGCTGGCACATTGATGCACTGCTAACGGATTTCAGACCAACACTGCATCAAAGCACAAGTTTGTTGAAGGATTGCTGAAGGCAGCTACACACAACGGGGCAGCAATCTGCACACAGCGATAGCCCAGCCCAAACCCTCTCTGTGCCCAGCCCAGCGCCGCTCTCCCCTGGACAGCCTTTGGAAAATTCTGGCCCTTGTGCAACCTTTGACAAAGTTAAGATGCAGTTTTACTCCCCATTATAGCCTTCCTGCCTTACATAAATCCATCATTAGCCCTCTTGCTTGTGTTATTTCTCACAATCCCTCTTTATGTCTTCTCTAACCTTCAGGCTGTCCTTTGTCTCCTGCCACTTTCCACTTCCTTCCTGCTTCCCTGGTGAGAACTAGTGTGAAACTCCTGGCTGTTGCCTCCCAAATGCCGTCTTTCTCATTCCATCTCTTAGACTCTTTGCTGAAGCTAATCCTACCTGCCTTGCTTGCCTCTGGTTAGTGCTCCGACCTGGGGATTAATCTCCACCTGAAAGAAAGCTCTCCTGCAAAATGAGATAAAAATCTGGTTGTAGAAGTATAATACAGTTTGTAGTATTTCTTCAGGCATGTCTCATGCTGTACCTGCTTTTACCACCACGTTTTATTGCCTTCCCCCCTCTGAACCCTGCTGCTGGCAGAGCTGCTGTGCATGCTGCAGTCCCACATGCAACACCGCAGGCAGAGCTTTATAGGTGGTTCTCCCCTCCCTGCTGAAGGCAGCCGCACCTATTTCCCCATAAAGGCCTTGTGAGTCTAACAGAACAACAGCTGGTTTGGTCACTGATAGTCACAGCGGATCTGTTGAGGGGCAAAATGTGACCAGCACAAGGCTACTTTTCAGAGTAGAACCAGATTTACAAGCCCCGAGTTCTTCATCACCAGCCTGATGACTGGTTCTACAGAAACCATGCTCCAAGTGTTCCCTGCATCCTCATGCCCTGTTTCTCCTCCAGTCCTTCCCAAAGCACCAGCAACAGCACAGACAGAGCTGTTGCTGACTCGCAAGCGGGCTGTCACACCTGGCTCTTCTGCGTGAAGCCATATGGCAGAACAACTACCACAAATAAGTAATTCAATGCCTGAATGCAACTTGGCTGTTAATAAACTAGAAACCGAATTCATCTTGTAAACGATAAAAAGTGAACAGGATTCCTTAAGAGTAAATTCCATTAAAAACAAAACCCAAACAAACCAGAATCAAACACAAGAGACAATTAAATGCTATTGGTACAGTGTTCCTCCCCCACAGCTGTAATCAAACCCCTGCAGCCAAATTCAGCAACCATGGACCTAAACATAAGTCCTTTCAAATGTCTATGTGCATGCAAAGGATGTTTTGTATTTAAAGGGAAGTGCAAAGAACTCCCTTTGTTTCAGCAAAGGAAATGCCATTGTACCCCAGAAGTACGGGGCTAATCCTGAGCTCTTCTGTCTGCATCCTTTCCCCTCTCCCCAACTCAGATTTGGGTCTATAATAACACTGCTAATAGTAACTGCCCCGATAGATGCGACACTTGGTAGACAGTGTTTAAAGTTGAGGCTTGAATTGACATGCTGCCTTGTTTCCTTTAGCTTTGTTTATGCTGGGGTCCCAGCTACAGGTGTGAAGCTGGAAGAGAAAAAAAACCCCACCCCAAGATAACTCATGAGAGAGCAGGATTTCCGATCTGCAGGAAATAAACAGCTTCTTAAAATGTGGTTTCAGTCTGAATTGGGCAAACAGTTCTTAGTGCTCTGAACTGTAAAATTAGAGGAATTATCATTCAGAAAAACTCAGACAGAGAGGATCATCTCCTTGAAATAATCCTTCTGATGCTACGCATCCCTCCTCTTCCATGGCTGTGGGTGAGCTGCATGAGCCAGGCCCAGGAGCTCACACCATGTCTGTGACTCTGGAGCCAGCCCTCTGCATTTTGGGGATTCAAATCCTAGGTCTGCAACAAGAAGCTCAGAAACCCCAAAGCTCAAGCTAGGCTCTCTGGTACAAAAGTAGGAGGCAAATCCCTCTTCGAGCTCCTTGATTTTCCTGCTCCCAGCTCCATGACAGAAAGCCAGAGCCTGACCCCAAGCATGCCTGCTTTCCCTAGGACTCCTCTCTGCAACAGCTCCCTGGCACTTGGTCCAGATCCAGACAGGAGCCCTGTAAACACCAGCTTTCCTTGGCACCAAAACATCCCTCAAGAGATTTATTTTGCTGGAAGTTTTCTTACCTTCTATAAGGAAGCTGCGTTCTGCCTATGCCAGAGGCACCTGATTGGGCCAGTGCAGGCTTATACTCAGACAGCAGCTTCTCCCAGAATAAAAATCCTTCACAAAATTCCCCATGACTTCTGTTTTGTATATGAACTAGAGGTTTTAGACATCTCCTTAGTGATTCTTTAGAGCACAACCCTTAGCTGAGAGACAGCTAAGTGACACAAAACCCCTTGAGATCTGCATATAACTACAGACTTCACCCTCTCCTCCCAAGAGTTACCCCTGGATTGCTAAAAAAGGAAGGCCAATCTTTTGGGTAGTGCTTTCAGGAACCATTTTGTTCTTGATTGGTTGCACCAGAGCCATATGATCCAGTTGTTAAATGCTGCTTACAGGAGAGTCAATGGGTACCAACAGCCAGCATGTTATTAAGCCCAACGTTCATCCATGAGTAGGGTCTTCTGGCTGCTGCTTGAAGACATTACCATTTACAGCATCATTCTGGAAGCGATTTATTGTTACCAATGGTTCTTATGAAGTCCAAGACTACCAAAAAAAAAAAAAAAAAAGAAAAATCATCTTGATTTTATTAGGCTGGCCACTAACTTTAAGGTTGTCCCCTTCCATTTCCAACTATAGTATGGTTTAGTACCATGGGTGGCTTTGCTAGACTGTCAGGAACAAGATTACACATTAAAACACAGTCTAGAATTGTACACAGCCTGGGTATGTCTTCATGCTAGCTTGGTGGAAGTCACACAATGAGCACAGAAAAGGCATACTTTCATCAGGTCACACCTTGGAAAATACCACTATAACTTAACACAGCTGCTGCAAAAATTCTTCATATTGCAGGGAAAAGATTTCAGTTTCAGGCTGTGGACACCCAGTTACATTCCAATTTAGTTAAGAGATGCTAAGACATGAACTGCCAACCCCTCCACCAGCCCAATCCACTTCATAACTTCAGTATTTCTGTGACCCATCCCTGCAGCGCCTGGAAATCACAGTAAGATGTCTTTGTTTTCAATAGATTGTTGGATCAGGCTCTAAATATTTCTCATGCTTTCTCCTATTTGAACTAAAGAAAATCCCACATCGTTCCAAACATGTTAAGGCTGGGTCAGAAATTCATATTTAAACCTGAATCTGCTGCATTAGGGGTGAGAGACAGGGCTACTACCTTGAGTAAACTGGAAATACAAGAAATCCAGACAGACCAACCAAACAGTAATTTCCCATGCAATACTCAGTAGCACATACAGTTGTTTTTTGCTCTTTAAAAATTAAGTAATTTTTTTAAGTTCCCAGCAGCCGTGCTAGTTGAGTTTCACAGGATATCCAAAATGAGACCAAACAGCTTCCTTCCCAAAGGATTCCTGAGCGGACAGGCAAGCTGGAAAAAGCGCCTCTCATCACTGTAATCACAGCCAGGATGTCCATCTCATTTCCTAGCATAAAACTTCAAGTACACATCTCCCACAAAATCTGCATTAGCCCGAATGCCACTCACTGGGAGTCTTGCAGAAATTGATTTTCTTTCCAGTGGCATGCGAGCAAGCCTGAGCCCAGCGTGTCCCAGTACACTGTGCCCAGAGAGCATGAGGAACCCCCTCCTTGCAGCACTGATAGCCCTCTTTCACTTCATGACCCATGACTTCATAGCATTGTTTCAGCACAGCACTTTGAGGTTTCTCAAGTCAGAGTGCTGCTGCTGGAAGTTTCCCATTTCCTGTCAGCCCAGTGCACGTCCCTGCTATCCCTGACAACAGCCACACAAATGCTTTTGGGAGAAAAGTTGTGTTTTCTGGAATGATGATATTTTGCACTTCTGGCTTTTGGACTTGCAGTTCCAGCACCAACCAAATCCTCAACTGTGATTTTGTGCAGCAATACACGAGTGACAGAGAGAACTGTGTCCCTGTGTCAAATCTATTTCTATTACATTGTCTCCCCATGAGAGTTTTCCCTACTTTGATTTTCTTTTCTTTCCTGCATCACCAGCTATTTCACTTTAACTCTATGCCTAACGTCAGAAGCACTATCAGTGCATCAGTGCACTATCTGCATGCTACCCATGCACAAAAGCTGGCTGGCAGTTTTCCAAAACTAAGAGCAAGATGATTTATTGCAATAAATTGAACTCATATTACTGTTGTATATTGCTGTGGTGCAGCCATCTGCCTAGCTGTAAGTTTTCCCCTTCCCTCCCATCTTCTGCAAAGTTATTTCTCCATTCAAAGTGGCAACCATTTTAAATGCTTTGCAAGAACAGTAGCTATATGTTACTAGGTCATCAGATCCCAATGGGGTTTATGAATACCATAATGAATTTCAGCCCAACATCTGTCTGCTCTCTGAAACAGATGCAATTATGGGAAAAAATAGCTGCTGCCTCTTCACAGGCAGCTTTCTCACTAAAAAAACCCAAATACAAAGAAAACTGACATAGTAGAGTTTAATCGCTACCACATTAAATTTATCAGTCAAAATATCATGTGACATGTGCTTTTTCTGTGAAAGCAAGACCAGTTGTGGCAGCTTTTCTAGCAGGCACGTTTTTGACTTTTAGAAAATCTTGCAGGCATAGCTTTGGTTTTGCCAAGCAAACACTAACCTTGGCTGACTCAGAGCATGGTTCCCTTTTATCCAAACCACTGAAATTTGGTGGTTAGCAAAAGAGGAACTGGTGTCTGAATCACCCTTGGTTTGGAGGAATTGCAGACAAAAGTCTCGGGTGCAGGGTTTTGGGGGCAGCGTGTTGGTTGGCTTTTTGTTCTCTTCTTCCCCAAAGGAAAGAAAAAAACCCCAAACCCAACAACTTTAAAAGCAGGGCCACCTTTCAAAGCACTTGAATTTAAAATATCAACTTTATTCTACCTTTTTAACCTTTTCAATGTCATGCATCAGTCTGGGTACATTCCCAGACTGATCAGTAAATTAAACTGATTTTTTCAGTTGTGTTGCAAACCTAACCTGTGCCTCACAAAATTACCCAATTTTAACCCTATCTTTAGCTACAGCAAAGCCTACCTCATTGCTCAAGTCCCAGTTACACATCTGCAGTTCCCAGCCCCCTGCTTCTCCTTTTCTTACAGGAGGTAAAAAAAAGGCAAAAGAGGAACTGTAATTTATGAGCCCACATCCAGCCCTCTGGAACAAAACCTGCCCCCTGTGACCTATGAAACGTCTTCAGGGAAGTCTCCTCTATTCTCACTCCAATTTTTATTTAGTTCCAAGTTGCTTTTCATCTCAGTAGTCTGCCAACTTTAAACATTTCAAACATACTTGGGTGCCCCACTGCAGAGCCTGAGCCTTTTAAATCCCCCTGTTTTCCTCAAGGGAAGTTTATCCTGTCTTTGGGAGGTTGCCTAATTTTTTTGTGTGTGAGAGAGTGCTGGATGGGAAAGGCAAGGGGAAGCTCATTTGAGCCTTGAGCAACAGAGCCCTCTTCCAACACTAACTCATGAATAAGTCTATGACTTTTCCTGTGTATCCTTGCCAGGCCTATCTAAACATTTGCTATCTTTGTATATTAATAACCAGCATAGAGCTTTCAGCCAAGTTTCAGTTATGTCTGTAGCACCATGCTCAGGCTGGTGAGAGGCAATACAGCTCTCGGGAGGGACTGTCAAAGCTCTCACTGTGCTGTACAGCGTCTATGGGAAAGCAGTGGGTAGATGCCCTCGCCTTGCTGCTGCTGCACAGTGCAGCTGTCAGCTGAGACTGTAAACATCTTAAAAATGAAATCTGACAAGTTGTTTAGAGGCTTGGGAAGAACGGGAGGTCTCTGCACATCAGCCAGGCATTCACAGATACTCAGTAACAGAGGTTTTGTGGGCAGGGAATGTGTTTGTGCAGGTCCAAGACCAGGTGTAGCCATTGGGTTTTATTGATAACCTGGAAACAAATGCCCAATAACTGCCACATAGTTCACAGATGACACAAAGAGGCGATGTGGCAAGTGGCACACCATGTAACATGCATGGCTCAGTAACCCAAACACATTTCAACTATATTCATCTTCATAGAGCTCGTGCCACGTTATGTGCAAGCCCAGCTTGGAAGGGCTGGGGTACAGACCCTACTTCCTGTGCTGACCTGAACACTGCCCACAGCACCAAATCTCCAGGGCATTCACAAACTGTAACAGAGTGAACCTGTGGGAACATCTTTGTGCAATACTGTGGCAAAAGGGATGAAGGGATCCTGGCTGCACAAGCAAAGAAGACAGGCTAGGGAAGGGACTTCACCTGCCATATGGCTTTGCTGAGATGGGTGCTGGAACAGCAGCTCCAGCATCTTCCCAATAATGTGCAGAGTGTGAATGAAAACTTGGATTCAGCGCAAGGAAGTGGCACAAAAATTAATAGCCAAGGACGAAATGGCTTATTGACCCTACCTTGAATTGCTAAAGCTCTTACCTTATTAAAAAGAGAAGTGACTTTATATTTTCTCCTATGGAGAAAACAGTGGGCATCTTAATCACAAAAGACATATTGAGAGCCAAGAGCTGAAGCAGAAACCAGACAATTAAAAAAAAGCCAAACCCCAACAAAGTAGAAACAAAGGCACCACATGTTAACAGACCTGTTGGTTTCCATTTCTCATGGATCTCCCAGTTTCTGGTTCCTAGGGTAACCAAAACAGTCCTCAGACCTGCCCAAATTACAGCTTCTTTCATCAGCCTCTCAGGCTGCTTCAGTAATCCGGAGTAACTGGTGAACACTATGTCCTGACTGTGGCAGCTTCTGTGCTTCTCACGAAATCCATCCCCTCTGGAGGCTGCCTGGCTGCTTTACAGCGGACAAGTTTCAGCCAAGCCCAGAACTGGCACCTTATAGTGCACTTGGGCTTAACCTTCCAGCAGGAAGAATTGGGGATTTAAACCAGCTTCCCTTTTCACAGCAGCTTAAGTTCTTTAAGAAGTTTAGCTCCATAAACCAATTAAATATCTTTAAGTCCTTGAGCTCTCATACCTTCTCTGAGCAGTCTGCACGCTTACATTGCTGTAAAGGGTGAAAGCCGATTTCATCTAGCTGAGACCTGAGCATCTTATGAGGTCACGGGGCGAGCAATCCTAAGCAGAGTCAACAAATTCAGAACCCTCTGCAGACCCAATCTGGAGTGCTGCACTCCCAGGGCCTTGTTTCTGCAATCAAACTCTTACAGGTTTGGGAAAGGCCAACTTTCATCTTTAATTCTTTAAATCTTTAAATTAAATTCTTTAATTTAAGCCCCAGTTCTAAGTTACAAAGTAATAGGCGACCCATGAGCTCATAAACTTTTCATACTAAGAGTGGGAGTAAACCAGCTATTATCTGCATTTATACATCCACAGTTTAGTGCGGGCAGCTGTAACGGGTGCATCACCTCCTCGAGTCCTACCCCAACACCTCATCTGCCTTCCTGTCTTTTTCCTCTGGACTAGTTAACACTAAAAGGAGGAGAACGCTAACACAGTCATTTGATATTTCAATAGGACAGCTTACAACCAAGCCTCTGAAGTACTGTTTTGGGGCTTTCCCCCTCCCCCCCTTTTCTTTTTTTAAAATAGATGAATCAGCAATATCTTGAAAGCCAGAAAACCAAACCACATCCTAAAATTTTATGTGGCTCTATCACCAGCCCCCTTTGTATCCTGTAGGACATATCCCACATAACTAAATGTATTTAGATATAAAAGTATATAGATTTGCATTATATGTACATAAATAAAAACACTGCGTAGCTCCTAAATGCTGTAGTTTTCAGACATGCTCCTATTAAGTCAGTTAATAACCATTAGGTTGTGTTAAAATACAGTTTCTAACTCCTGCACAGGAAAAACAACATGCTGCAGCAACGTGACTCTGTAAATAGTCATGGATTAACATTCAGTGACCACTGAATTTTCCCTCTGATTAAAAATCCCCACCAGCTGCTCAATCTTTTGTCAGTAAACTCTGCACCATTTTATAGTGATAAAAATACAGTTTGCTCACTCATTTGTGGTCAGTCATGTGCTTATGCCTGTAAAGGAGCATTTACATGGGTGCTGTGTGAAGGGCAGACCTGCTCCATCGCTCTGGAGCTGCTGCTCACTTACAGGGTCATCATCTCTGTTTCTTAGAAAAGCCTTAGAAATCTTAGAAAAGTCAGTGACAAACCAAAGCTTCCCACTCCATTAGCTTTAGGGCACCCCAGCTATAACTCAGAGGACATCCCTCACCAGATGGTTTCTCCTCCTCCATTTGAGTACATAGCCCCTGCACCCTGACCGACCATGCAGGCTTGTGCTCACCCTGAGACACCAGAGTTGGCATACAGCCCGAAGTGCTCCCAGCCTGCAGCCGTGCCGTGCTCTTGCTCTGGCACTAATGCCATGGGGAGGTGCATTCCCTGTCCCTCTGCAGAGCCTGCCCTATGTCATGGGCTGTCCGCCTTCCTCCTCCACCCATGGGCCACCACCACAGCTCCCATGACCCTGTGTGTGATAAGCTGTGTCCCTGTATGTCCCCTGTGCAGCCCTGGCCAGAGCCACCCCCTTCACCAGCTCACCTTTTGAAGCACAGCACTGGCCAGCAGCTCGTACCAACACCTCCTGTGCTCTGGTCTCCCACAGGGATAAATCCCTGCAGAGACCGGCAGTGGTGCAGCAGGCTGCAATGCCACGGTGGAGGGTAGAGACAAGTTGCTTTGTGGCTTTAGCCAAGCCCATCAAACCCCTTTGGCGTTGACCTGAGCTGTGCCCAGCCATTTGGGATGCAGTGCAGGCTGGCTCACCAGCCTGGCTATGCTGTAGCCTTACCCTGGTGCAGATTAAACCCCTGCACTGGGCATTTCCTTTTCTCTAATCTGCTTTCTAAACCCAGAGATGTTCCTTGTTGTGACTGTGAACACACATGCAGGCACTGTGGGTACTCACACACCTCTTGCTCCGAAGCAGCAACAGCACTTCCACTTTTTTCCTAGCTGGTTTTTTTTTTTTTGTTTTTTTTTTTTTTTTATTTAAAAACCCCAAACAAACCAGAAAAAACTCTGTTTAACTCTGCAGTACTTGAACCCTGGTGGTCTTTTTGCTGGACTTAGGTTACCCCACAGAGATAGACTGTTTTCTTTCTTGTCCAGACATGTCTTCCTGCTTAGCCAGATAACAATTTGCCTCTCTGTTGTGTGGCTGTATGGTTTGTGTTTTCCCTGGACATTTCTGTGAACAATGTAGCAAAGGTCAGTGTTGTGTATCCCCATTCCCTTTCTCTTTTTGGTTTATTTTGATGATTCTCCCCTACCGATGCTGGCTGTTTTTCCAGTCACATTTAATCACCTTTGTGGCCACCTCCACTTTTCAATGCATATGCTGGCATTAAGTTGCCTGTTATCCTGTCCTAATTTCCATATTACAGCTGCTGGGAGGATGATGGTAATTTATCTTTTTCTTTTTCTCTCTGCTGTGTCCCTTTGTATTGTTTGTTCTTCATCTAGATTGGGAGGGCCTGCAAGTCCTTTCATGACTATTATTTTTTCCACATGTCCAAGCTCAAATTGAGAATTAGAAAGCTTCCAGGGCAGATCCTTTCTTGGCCAGCATTTCTGTCTTCTTTTTCTTTTTAACCTTTTGAGAGCATTTTCTGCAGTTTTCCCTTCCCAGCTGATCAAGTAGAGAACCAGAGGCAGCAGGGCGGGCTTGGAGGGGGAGCAGTCCCCAGGGTGGCTGCACTGAAGATGTGCTGAGCCTCTTCATGGAGACAGTGCAGTACTTGATATCTTACCCCTGTAAAACTGAGAGGAAGGAAGCTTGGTTTTGGACTTCTGATGGCGAACTGAAATTGTGTCTGATAGCTCCCCTCCGTGTTAGAAGGAAGGGATGCCATCCAGAGGGA
>NW_009922731.1:0-7151 GCF_000696875.1 Nestor notabilis
GAACTGCCCAGCCGGGCCCGTCTTGGCTACTGCAGACTGGAGTGAGAGTGGAAAATGAGTTTCTACAATTTGGACCGCTTTCGCTTTGACCGTAAGAGAAAAGCAGATCAGGAACCTACATGTCCTTCGGCAGCCAAGGTGTCAGCAGGTAAATCTGCAGCAGCGAGTGGTGCTGCTGGAGGTGATGAGGATGAAGATACAGATGACAGCAGTGATTTGGATGCTCCAGCTTCAGATGTGACAGGGAAATATGGTGAGTCAGGTGTTTTGCATGTGGTGTAAGAACAGTGTGAGTACGTCATTACTAGAAATAAAACAATTGTATTTTTTCTTTTCTTTTTTCCCCCCTCTTTCTTTGTTTTATAATTGTGCTTTTTCATGCATACGTATGTCACAGCAGTTTCCACAAAAACATCCTTATTTGTAACGGTGCTTGCTCTAATTTAACCTGTGCTTTTACAGTCAAGTCGGAAACCTTCTGATAACTAAAGCTGAAGTTATTTTTTTCAGTTGAATAAAACAGCTACAATTTCAATGTTTAAAGTATGTTATGCTTTCCTTTTTATTAATTATTGGTAGTTATTTTACACTAACTCAGTGTTTTCAAAGTACAAAAAAACCCCTTTTAGTTGTCTTATAAATAAACACTACATAGGCATAACTTTTTCACTAGAGTTCTAGGCTAATGCAGTGTGGAATATCACAGATAAAATTGAGAAGAAAACAGTTTATTTTCAGTTGGGCCTGATTTTGTAAGGAACTGAGCAAGCTGCTGCTGATTCTCACAAGCTGATTGCATTAGTAGTTTTGTAGCTGTATTTTTCCTCTTTTCTGGCAGTAGCTTGTGGTTTTCATGGAAATGTGAAAAACTTGGTTATGTAGTAATCTATTGTTTTGCTTGGCTGATACACTAGAGATGTGCTGTTTCTGTTTGGATCCATCAGTTAATACTAAAAACTGTAATGGCTGTCAGCTGTGTAATCACGTTCACCAGTAGCTTTCCTGTTACCGAAGGAGTAAGAATGGAAGAACTATAATTGTTTGTTGCTGATTATTTTATACATTTTGTCATTCCATGTAACTTCTGATGTAGATGGCGACATACCAGTGTTATTGGAGAGATCAGACAGGCTTTGACTATCCATTTAGTAATGGAGCAACAACATCAGTTGGTATCAACATGAGAAACTGTTAGTTGTGGCTTCTGTGTGTGTGTGCTTTGTAATAGACTGCATGAAAAAACTGGTACTCTGAGGAAGTGCACTTTGGAACAGGTGTTGTCTTCCTATTAGTGGTAAGTCAGCTGTCTTGTGCGGTGCAGGTACCCTTGAACTCTGAACACAGATGTGAAGTAATGGAAGGTGCTGTTGGTTTTATGGCTTATTTATCCTTGTGATTTATTTTTTTAATATTATATCTTTTCCTTTAATCTGCCTGTGGACCTGTCTGTCAAGGGAAGCATGTGGGTAGGACTGAGAAGGAGAAGGGATGTCATATCCAATGTAGAGGCATGAGTATGAGTTTAGATAGGCAACAAAAGGAAAGATGAAAGGCAGCCTAAAAGAACTGTTGTGGAAGGCTAGTTGTGAGGAAAACTAGTGGAAGATCATGTCAGCTACCTGTAAAACAGAGTACAGTAGATGTGCAGGCAAAATTACAGCAAGTAGCCGACTTAAGAATCCATGGACACAGATCCTGATGTAGGACTGGGGTGCCAAGTAACATTTTAAATTGAGATATAGTTACTAGTACTTTGCATTTACATAATGTTTCATCGTTCACAGATACTGAATGTTTAAAGAAGATGGAGTGGTTTGGTGACTTTTTTCCACTTATTTGCACGTCATTATGTAACCCATTGAAAGGAATTAACCATTTTAAAAGCCAGATAACACTTTCTACATCTATAGAACTTAAGCCAAATTAAACTATTCAAATTATGTCTGCAGGATATGAGGCATTTAAATGTAAAAGAGGGAGACTAGGTTTGATTAGCAGATGCCTGACCTCCTCCTTTCCAAATCAGCAACAGGAAGACACAAGTTTTCTTGCTTTGTTTCAAACAAAACAGACTTGAATTACAGTGGAAGAGGTGTAGAGATGACCAGTTTATGGCACTGAGCTATCGCTACTGCTAAATACGTAACTCAAGAGTTCTTTATTTACTATAGAAATACTTTTGTGCTTATAATACTTTATATACTTACAGAAACAAAAAAAAACCCCTATATAAAATAGCTGATGGGTTTTTTGATCCTATTTAATTGGGTATCATGCAATCATACTGTGTGCGTAAACAGAATTTTAGAATCAGATTATTTTTTTTTCCTTCAGGAGTGCAAATGGTTCAGTGTAATTTCCTATGGATTTCTTTAGGTATCTGTTTTGTCAAGTATCCTGAAATATGCATCAACAAAAAGATACTGTTATTTTCAATAATCTTGGAAAAAACAGCCAGGTGATGTCTATTCTGTGTCATGAAACACCATTATCTTTCTAGCTATATTTGGTTTGTTTTCCCAGAACAAACTACTATCGGTAAATTGTTCTGCACCCTGGGTGTAAATGTATGTAATGCTTCTTGTTTTGTATTGAACATGTTTACCTTTTATAAGCAATTTGTTTTATGATAAGTAGAAGAACTGGTTGTCTTTATATATTTGCATATTCAAAATTACACAGGCTTGCAGTGGCTTTGCAGCCAAGTTGTAGGTGGTCATTCTGAACATCAGTTAACTGAGGGGTAGAAACCAACTATGGGGGCAGTTATAAAATTATATCTGAGAGATACCTCTGTAAAGAGTTGGAAAAATTCATTGAAGTGTCATGCTATAATTGTCTGTAAAAAAAAAAAAAAAAAAATAGTATCGTTTACTAAATAATATACACATTTGGTTTCTATTAGTCTGTTAGAAAACAGTGAAGTTACCTTCTTAATTCTCAATTAGATGTTTGTAATTATGCAAATAGCCTGGTGTACGAAGATGAGACTATTCCAGTTGTAGAAATGGAGCAGAACTGTATTAGAACTATAGAAATAAGAATAATTTTGATCATGAATTTCAAAATGAGATTTGTATTCAAAAAACGTTCTTTACAAAGCTTCAACAATTAATGTTGTAGATGAAATTAAATGACTATATAAAATCCCATTATCGATGGTGGATTTTGTTGATACCTTCTCTGTATTATTCAAATATATTCAAATGACTGCACTTTCACGTTATGATGTTGAGGGTGTCACACTTGCACTGGGACTGCTGCTTTTATTCTTGTCTGGTGCAATTTTCTTTATAATCTGAGGAAGTCCTGTCTTTTGCTTACGTCACAGTTTGTAGGGTATTATTCTACTTAAAAAGCATATTTGAAAAAAAGCAATGACTGCATTACCTAGCGAACTTTTCTGAGGGCTCATGGCAGGATATGTTGAAGTAATCATCATTTTAAAATAGTCTGTTTAAGAAGCACCTTAGAGTAACACTGATACTTAGAATTATTTTGGCAATGAAAAAGACTTCCCTTTGAAAATGGAATATTAATTTTCTTGTAGACTTGAGCAGCATGCATTTGATAGTGCTTTCCAAAACTAGGTGGAAATTACTTTCCATTTGACAGCGTTTGTTGTGCAATGTTAGTAAATGTAGTAAGCCTCTAACTATTACCTAAGTTTTATTTTTACTTGTGTGAGAAGAGGCTGGGCTTTGTAAAGATATGAGGTATGGTTTGTGTAGGCAGCTACATTTACAATTATAGGGCATATGGGCAATGTATTATAGCTCTGCTCTAGGTATATGCTTCTCAAAATACTATAGTGAGCCTGATTTTAAAAAGGGAATAAAAAATAAAATTAAAGGTGAAGCTTTTTCAGGAGTAATTGGAGCTCTGCATTTAGTGACTAAACTAAGCAAATTATTTGCTTTAACATTGTAAAAGCAGTTGCATTTGAGTATCTCTATCCATAACTTAACACTGTCTCCATATAATCATAGACAGTTTGATCTAGTTATTCTCATGGAGTCTTTTTGTATGATAAAACCAAAACCAACTTACTTTTGCTGTTGTTAACAACTCCAGTTAGGGATACTTCTATGTTTCCTTAGTAGAGTTGAAAAATGGTCTTAAGATTGCAGGCATTCCTTAATAGTCCTTTGTAATTGCCTGTAATCAAGAAATTGTGCCTTCAATAATTACATGCTGTGGAAATAACTGTGTAGTCTGTTACTACTCTGCAAGGGTGTAATTTGCTCTAAATACAAGGACTCCATATTTACATATGGGATTTCTGTACTTCTCCCCTTCCTTCCCCATTAATAAAGGGTTCTGTTCAGTGGAATAAGTAGAAGAGAGGGAGAATGCCTTTTCCAGGTAACTCAGCATTTCATAGGTGTAGGAATTAGGAGTTGTCATGAAGACTGGATAGTTATGTAAAAATAAAATGAGAAGTTACCAAGTGAAACACTTAAATACTCTTTAAACCTAAACCTCTTCTAAGGTTTAGATTGTAAAAAATAAAATTATTTTTAAGACTGTGTTGTTTTTGTAAACTTTCCTTGTTTGTGTTTGGGATTTTTGTTGCCTTTAAAAAAACCCCCAACCAACCAAAACCAGCCAACCAACCAAAAAACCCAACAGATCCAACAAGCTTCTTATCAAAGCTGTCTTAAGAACCTGTCATTTGCATGTCATGCTGCTTGCAGAAGGATTATACTTGAAATATAATTTAGCCTAGAAGACAAATATCATGAGAACAGGCTTGATCAATTTTGTTAATTCAGTTGAGGTGTGAACTTCTCATGTTTCTTATAGACCTGTTTGATACTGCCATTCACAGCTTTTACGCATCTTGCATTTTTGTCCTATTGTGATAGCCCTTTCTTGGCTAGCCCAACTTTATAATCTTCAGATTTTTTTCTGCTTTATTTTTCTTTGTTAGACAGGAATTACTGAAATAAATTTGCCTGCTTTTTCATGTTTAAATGTAATAAAAACATTTGATATGTTTCCCAAGGTTTCCCTTGTTCTTCTCCTTTATTAATCTTAAACAGTTTTCAGATTAAGCAGAGCATCTCTGTCAAGGACAACACATCTCCTCATGGATAGAAGAAGGTACTGCTGAGGAACTTCCTACTGCACACATGTTGGTCTTTGTTACAGGGAGGTCTGTCTTGAGACAATGCGTTACTGCTTCAGAACTAGAAGTCTTTAGGCCTTCCTAGTTTATATGTGTATGGGCTCTTCAAGATTACAAGAGTACTTTGCAAAGTGAGACTTTGCCTGTGCTAAAAATCATTACAATAATCCTCTGTCGTGTTTTCAAATATTAGAAAAGGTTTAGGTTTTTATGATAACAAAACTGGGGCCTTCTATCACAGATGAAGGAATGAGACACTATGTAGCTCATTTCTGCATTTGATGATCACATTAATTTATTTTAGCCTCTTGCGTGTCTGGTCTCTGCTGGCAAATCATCTTTAAAAACTGGCGCTATGCTCTACAGGAAACCTCAACAAGTTTCTGCATTCGTGGACAGAGGCAGAAGAAATTACCTTTATTTCCAGCTGAAATTATGGTTCCAGAGTTAGCAGCTGAGAAAGCACCACTGATGTTTGGATTATAGGCACATGAGTTTTGAGAAAGGATTGATGTGCTAAAGGGGAGAGGATGTCCATGATGTTGTATTTGCATTATGGGGATGACAAGTCCTTTTATATGAGGACTTAGGCTGACAGATACATCATTAAAACTGAGCTCTTCTAGGAGTTTTGTAGCTGACTCTCATACACCTTCCCTGTGTAATTGGTTTGGTCTGTTTTCTTATTCATGATTCAAAGCTCTCTGATGTGGGAAGTGAGTGGAGACTTTTTTTTTTTTCATGTATCCAAATCGGAGTATATTACTGTCTGTCATTCTTCACTCAGGATCTCAATAACCATACCTATTCTTTCTCTAATTCTTCTACCTTTTCCCTCCTGCTCTGCGTTAGCACCTATCTTCTTACAATGTAAATCAGATATTATCAACAACGGAGAGCTCCTCTGTATTTAATACCAGCCACATAGCTGGGATGGGCTATGTCAGTTCTTTGCACAGAGGCATGGTGGTGGGTGGGGAAACCTCAATAACCCCACTGGAGGAATGGCCCCTGCCCTGGCTTCTCCCAAGGCTGTCACAGGAGGGCCCACAGCCCTGTGCATTGGATAAGGATGATTCCCATTGCTGTGCGGAAGCAGCAAGGCTTTTGGGAGCACTGTTCAGACTGAGGGGCCCATGTGCCTGGGGTGCCAGCAGCCAGAGGGACCAAAGTGAGTGGAAAATCATGTGACAGCCAGCATGGGACATGGAGGCCTGTGTTATCCGTGGTGCCCTGCTGCTGCGTGGCCCCTGTGGAGGCAGTGGGGGTACCAGGGGTGTAACAGCTGGTGGGTGCAGTGGCCTGGGAAGCCAGGGAGGGACCAGAGGGTCTGAGTTGCTCATTAATGTGTGGGGCAGCCCAAGAGGAGGGGACACAGTGCCAGCCACCAGGTAGAGGGTGGAGAGATCCACAGCGTGTGTCTTGTGAGGCTGTGCAAGGGGGACTGTGCTGACAACCAGAGTGGGGTGTGGGCCCTGTGGGCTGACAGCTAATGAGGAGACTGAGGCTCCATCCTGGGTGGACTGGGTGTCTAAGGCCAGCGACTGGAGGGTTCCCTGTTTGGGTGCTGATGCCAGCGGACCTTTGTTCTGATCAGCCGGAAGGGGAGCAGGCGACCGCCATCTTTCGTGTGCCCTGGTTCTGGAGCAGGCAAGTGACTGCAGGCTGGGTGGCAGCAGCAGCAGATGGGAGGTAGCACTTGGCAGTCCCCTGGGAGGCAGAGTCTTCTTTGGCACTAAAGAAAGGCAAACCCCTTTTTAAACCTGGTCAGTAAGAAATATGGAAATGACAGATAATAGTGGTTTTCAGGTTAAAACATAGGATTCTCTGCTGAAATAGGATGCTGAAACAAGACAATTCAGTACTAACTCTCTGGCAGACTGTAACATTCTTCCATGAATTAAAAGCTGAGATGGCAATAATTATGTGCTCTTCCTTTCTTGCTTCTCTGTTTCTAAACTGGAATGGAGACATTGGTGGATTACTGCCTGGTTAGCAGGGTGTTTTGTACTTTCAGCAG
>NW_009922731.1:7182-43978 GCF_000696875.1 Nestor notabilis
TACGCATAGTGAAGATCATGTGAAGACTTAAGGCTTCAACTATCACTGAACTCTTATTTACATTTCCTCATGGATGTTAAAGAAGCTTGAGTTATGCTCACTCCCATCCCTTTAACCAGTCTTAAGCTCCGTTTTCAGGTTCTTACTTTTCACTAGTGCACCACATTTTTAGTTAGTTGGGTACCTTTCCTTTTCAAAGCCAGTATTACTGGTAATTTCCCATGTCAGCAATTTGCTTGTGTGTTTAGGATTTGTTTCCATCAATGCTGCCACAGTGAGTTATTTTAAATTTATTTTCTGCAAGATTACTTTCATGTGGAAAATGCTCTCTGCAGCTGTCACATTCTCTGCTCCATGTGTTCTTCCTCTCTTCAGTCATATGCCTCTGGGGTCCGTAATTTGTCTGGTCTTAAACAGAATTACTTGGCTTGCCAACTGTTCTTTCTTTCCAGCACTGGCTGTAAAAATGGTAAAGTGCTGGAAAGGAGTGAAGTCATGAATGTGTGGGACTGCTGCACTAGGTCAGGCTAAGTACAGTTCTTGGCTCATACCTTTCGCAAAACGCCTTGAATGCTTTTCTGACATGAAATAGTGCACTTAAGGGGTGGCAGTAGTGTCCCAGTGTTCAGTTCTCTTTAATGCAGGTTTAGAGACAGAAGAGCTAGAAGCTGTGTGTTCAAGTCCACATCTATCTACTAAATTTATTTTTTTTTCTTAAGGTTTTCTGAAGGTCATATCAGAACAGTTCTAGCCTCCGTGGGCTTGCCCAGGCTTATACGGGAGCATCAGAGTTTTAGTTGAATGTACCTTGAAATACACCATTTATGTAGTTAGAGCATACTGTGCCTTAGCTGCATTTGGTATTCTTACTGAAAGAGAGCAAAGTCTAATAAAGCTTAAGTTTTTTTATTTTATTTATCGTATTCTAATTCTCTCTCTGCTTCAGGTTCAGGACCTGTTTAGTATGTCAGGCTTTGTGTAGCTTTCCCTGTGTGGTCATGTTTTCCCCTCTAGATATGGGCACGGAGTTGGTTTCAGGTGTAGCTGACATTAGGGTACTTAACCATGCGTTATTCATAACTAATTCAGGAATTACATGAATAGACTGGCTGCTTATGCTTTCATTTGTCTTACAAGCATGTTCAAAATGGAAAAGTTAATACATGCTAATGCACACATAGTGGGTTAATTTTGCTAGTGTCATTGAAGTTAGTATATGATTCATGAGATGTCTTCCCAGGGACATATCCTGATTACATACAGATTCTGTATATCCTGATGCTTCGTCTATAACACAAAGCATCCTTTCAGATGCTAAGTTTCCTTGTTAAGAATCATCTACAGCATAATGTGGAAAAGACTGGCTAAACAGATTATAGGAGTTGCAACTTACTGGTCAAGTTCCTCAGAGTAGCTTCCTAATTTTCTGCAGTATAATGCTGACGTTCCCTTTCTGAAAACTGTCAAGACAAGCAGACCATGAATCAGCCATCAGAATCACCAGTATGTTTCTATCTGTGTCCTGATCAGCCTGGAAGTATTACAGAGGATTTTGCTGATTATTAATTTTTCAAAAAATAAAAATGTGTTTCTAGGTAGTTATTAACATAAAATAGATGATCTCTTAAACTTTGCTGTATAAAAATTATTTGTTTGATGTAAGAGGGCTAAGGATCTTTTGCCAGGTAAGTGAATACTTAAAGGAATGCAGCTTACAGGAATTTTCCATGCACAAGGATGTGAGTTCTGTTTAAATGGTTGCTGTGTGTAAGGAAGAAATGATAGCTATCTGATGCTCTTAAGTACAGATAGATATTTGAAGTCATAAGTTACATGTCATTGTCTCCAATCTTTTCTCCTATTGAAATGGCTTCCACAGAGTACTTTACCATCCCAGAAACTCCTGAAGACAAGAGGCCAATGAAAAAGCCCTATTTCAAGAACCGAAGAGGGATACAGTATCTAGATGTGTCTTCAGACAGCGAAGATGAACTACCAAGAAGCTTCAGTGCTGCAAAAGAAAACTGGGCTCCAAGGGGAGATGCAGTTTTAATGTATGCATTAATTCCGTTTTCTGTAATGTTTCTGCAACCTGATACAATGTTCTAAATTGAAATACTGAATTGAAAATCAGAGGCTAGGTTCTAGTTTACTGGTTGGTGATTTACCTGCCTTAATTAAACCTTACTGGATTTCCAGAGAAAAAGAATCCAGCTCTTAAGCCATTTACTCAGAGAAGATGCTTGGAAGGGAGGAACTCTTTAATACTGAATGATATGTGTGCTGTTCATTGTATGTTCGTGCATTTGCCCCTCTGAAATCCTCTTAATGGCATAAGAAAGCTTAACCATAAAATACTTGCTTTATTAGTTTTAAACCATATTGGAGTTGCTTTTAGCTTGTTCCATTTTTTTTCTGAAACCATGATGAACAGGAAATCAAGTAGAGCTTCAGTGTGAAGTATAAGAGCTAAAGTTAAGTGTTTGTTGTATGATGTGTTTGCTATGCTTAGTGAAAACTTATTTTTTCATGATATGGAAATTTATATATTTGAATTAGCTGGGAGGGCAGAGAATACTGTGCAAGAGTCACTTGTGTGGGTGCTAAAAAGGCAGCACTGAGAGTGCAGAAGAGATAAGATGTAGACAGATATTTTCCACAACCAGTTGGAATGGTTTAAAAAAATGCCTGCTACTTATTACCTGCTAGTTATATGTCTGTGTGACTGACAGGTGCTGATTGTCTGTGCCCCTTAAATGTTCTTGTGCTATGCAAAACAAGATGGCTTAACCTGTTTTTTGATAGTCTATCTGAACTAATCTGTGGAAATAGATTAGGGAAATAGTAACCTTAACAGGCATAGTCTCTTGTCAGATTTTCAGTCCTCAGAGCATGGAGTTACTGGAGCAGAAATTCTTGAATTTTTTTTAATGCATCTTCCCCACAGTTTCAACCTAAGGGAGATACTTGGTAAGAAAAAGCAAAAATAGTGGAGTGAACTCCTGTTTCTGTCCATGGCTTAAGCTGTTGATTGTGCAAGGGTACAGAGATGGCAAGATGGCTGCATGCACCATATAGGCTTTTGTGCAGTGCTGTGTGAACATAGTTACACTGCTTCTGGGATCAGCCTGATTTGGAAGCACTACAAGCAGGTTTTTTTACCATGTGATGCTGATGCTAATAAGCTGTGCAGGATCCAACTTGCAGAGACACAGCTTGCAATTTCTAAACTGTGCTCTGATTACTGGGGGTGAGAGATGGACAGCAAAATGGCTCCTAGTGGGAGAGATGAGCCTAAGTTACATTCTCTTGTACTTGTCATTATTCGTACATAGCCACTGGTCTCATTCACCCCAGTACCCAAAACTTCGGCATGGTGTGTTGGCTTGAGTGCTAATCAATGTGTGCTGAACCCAGTAAGCTGTCTCACAAGTGGTATTCAGCTGAGCTAATAAATGATTTGGGAGCGTGGCAAGAGTTAGCTTGGATCTGGTCAGGCTTATGAGCTCTGGCTTGTGCTGAATTTAGCCTGGCTTTGCACAGAATTGGTCAATCGAGTGTCCTTGCACTGTTCATTTTAGTACATGTGTTACCTAATGTTTGAGGGGTTTGTGAATTCTTTTCTTTTTGCAGTGTATCCCAGCACCCACTTATCCTGAATCAGGGATACTTATTTCTGCAGAAAGCAGAAAGTTCAGAGCAAAAAGCACAACTTTTCTAAAGGAAGTGTGCTGCAAGCTTTACTACCAAAGTTACTGTCTAGACTCTGTTGGAAAACAGAACTCTAACACTCAACACTGAACAGAACTCTTTTGTGGGCTGGAGTCATACTCATGTAACAGTTAAATGAGTGTTTCTTCTTGCTTGGTAAGAATGTGATTATGATTATACGGAGAGGACAAGGTTTCTGATGTGTACAGCTCTGGCTTTGCTGACAAGTATCTAGATGTTGACCCCCCATAGGAAATGATAGGGTAGTTGCAATGCTGAAATGTGTTTACTGCAAACAGAAGACTGCACATAATCATATATGCTTTATTTTGTCCTGAATTAGAGGTACTGCTTTAAGTACAAGTCGATTCAGTGTTACTGAATGCATCTAAACACATTTTGTGAGATCCCACTGGTTTTGGTTTATGGTAATGTTCTGGTAGAGTAAAACATCCATAAGCAACAATAAATTTTAATTCTTTTTCTCCTTCCCCGTCCATCATAGCTCTGAACAGTTGAATGTTGATGAAGAGTCTGAAGATGAACTGTCCCAGCTGACTTATGCTGGGGATCCACTGTCAACTGTGAAGAAGGGTGTAGAGGAAGGCCTCAGAGCTGCAAAGCTGCAAACACTGAAGGACTTTTTTCCTGAAAAAAATGACCAAGAATTGCGAGAAGTAATGATGTTATTTTGCTTTATTTTCATGACTGTTCTGTAGGCAGTTTTCCTAAGCCTCTGGCTTTATTATAGGGAACAGCCTTGTGCTACTAAGTGTTATGTAGTACTGATGGCATTTATTCTTAGCAGAGTGTAAGGTAGCTCCTGTATCAGCAGAACTTTGTAGTACATAGACGCTATGCAAATTTTTGTCCAAAGTTACATAGCCACAACATTTTTGAAAGAAGACAGAGAAATATTAGGCAATTCTGTTGTTCCTTCATGAAGGATCTGGAACAGTCTTTCCTGACAAAACCTAAGCAACTGGTGAAGGTGATTAAGGAAAAATCATTACCCTTTTGAAAAGGAAATTTTTTTATTATACTAGAATAGTGAGATGCCATTTACAGATATGGAAAGATACTTGGGAATCAGGATTCTTCATAAACTCTTTATATTTGTAACCTTTAGGCCATTTGCTTCTGTTGCAGTTATCTTGCTTGCAAAAAACATTCTGAAAGTTACCTATTTTGAGCTTACACATGGATGGAGAAAGAATCTAGGATTGTAAGGAAATACAGATAAACTTTAAAGCATGTTATAAGTTTTGGGCATGTACTTTCAGGAAATTGAGCAATGTGACATAAGTCACAGACATACAAGCATGAGTTAAGAAATTAGTTTTTTGGATCATCTGGTTTTGCAATAGTAACATAGAATGGCTTTTAAAAAAGATCCTTAAGTAAACCTGCATGGTGTGTTTGAAGTAGGAAAAAAAGTGATAATAAATGAGATTGTATTAAAAATGTTTTCCTTTAGGTTTTTTTAAAAAAGTTCCCAAATACAGCTTATGTGATCAGTCTAGCTAACTTGGTAATGTTAATTTTGTTTTGGATTTTGAGATACATGTATTTTTGAGGTGTTTTTTTAAAGTATATTTCAATCATGCTGGTCTATCATTGTCCTCTGTTCAACTGGATTAAATCTCATCACTGAGCAGTTGTCTTTCTTTTTTTTTTTTCAGTTATTAGAATCAGCACATACAATGAATGAAGCTGCTGGTTTGCAATTCAGTTATGAAGGTATGTTTAACAACAATAAAAAAACCAAAACCAAACTTTACGAGCTGTAGCTAATTCAATAAAGTAAACTTTGTTGGGAGGTATTTAAAAAGTGGTAAAGCATATGCTAAAAGTTATACATTGTTTGCTTATTGTAATAACACAAAACTGAAATGACAGGCTTTGCAAGGGGAAAGATGAGAAGAAGATGTGGACCAAAATCCAATGTAAGAACAAAAAAGGGGAATTTGTTCTGTGAAGCTCAGGATTGCTTTACATGTGTGTCATGAAGTGAATTATGTTCCTGCTGGTTCCTTCCTTGCCCAGGAGTTGAGGCAAATAGTAATGGGCTAGCAACTCTGAATTTATGCAGTCTCATGCTGTTATCAAAAAAACCCCAAAAGAAATAAAACCAAAAAGCCCAACACATGATGTGGGAGTGTGTAGGAAATGGTAAGCACGTAAAAGCGTCATAATTCTTGAGCTTTGGGTTTGTTTCTTGACATCACCTAAGTCCAGGGTTAAATCTCTTGTTTATAAATCTTTTTGACTGATGTACTGCGATCAATGGGGGAAGAGAGGAAGGTTGGTATGAGTATTAACATCATTATAAAAAGCTGAAGATTCCAAATGCAGTTCAGTTGTTGCACAGTTTTCCTGAGATATCTTCGTGTTTTGGAGATGATGGGAAAAGCTATTTATGATCACTTTTGATTACTTTAGTTTTTCTAAGTGGTTCATGCGTCTTTTCATGCAGTATCCTGTGGATTTTGAAGCAGTGTGTCTAGGAAGCTCATGTGCTGAGGGAGAACAGGTTTAATCCTCCTCTGAAGTAGTAGATCTATTGCTAATGCAGTTCCCCATTGTACTTGCCATATTTTCATGTTCTGATTTTTATATACAACTTCAAAGATTTTTTAAAACAATTATCAGAAAGCTTTTTTTACCCAACCAGACCAACATTTTGAGGTTACCACTGTGATCCGATTCTGTAGATGGGACTTCTTGGATGCTGGCAATAGAAAACTAAAGCTGACATATTTTTGAGGGACACACTAATTCTGAGTGCTGCTGCTCCTGGAAAATCCCTTCCTGGAAAACTATGATTACTTTTCAAGGGTTTTGATTAATATTAAAGCAATTTAAGCAAATACATAACCTTTGTTGAAGTTCACAGTGTTTGAACCAAAACACTTTGATTTCTGCTATGTAGGACCTGCCTTTTGGCCATTTTTGTGTTGATCTAAGAATGCTATTTCACATAGTTTCAATGCAAGCCCACAGAAAAATCTTGGCAGCAGAATTCTCACTAATCACAGCTGTTGTATAAAATACTTAGTGAGGAGTAAGCATGCCTGAAAGTGATGGTATAAATCACATCATTTTGGACACATTTTTAAAAATCGAGACGTTCGTGAACATCTGCTTATCTATGTCAATTTATGATATGCTTAACTTGTTGTGAAGCATTGATTGTGAGAGAGATCAGGGACAAGATACTGTTTTGTGAAGCATGGCTTTGCTAAAAAAGTGTGGCTGAGTCATCCTCAAATTTTTCTGTCTTTTCAAAATGACAAAAATTTGTATTTATAGCATGAATTCAGTATTGTATGTAGCTAAAACAAGAAGCATTGCAGATGACTTAGAGGTATGACTTATAGGTATGTGACACTGAAAATAGGTATGTAAATGAAAGAAGTGAAGTTATATTGATACCTGTGGCTTGTGATTTGTTTCTGATGGTGTTTTCTATGCATCTTAAAAACCATGAAATCAGTGAGAGTGCTTCTGAGCTGAAGGGTCAGCTAAACCTGTCTGATGTTCACTGCTTTTTGAAGAGGCAGAAGTGACTGTTTTGTAATGTAAGGAATGTCACAGTAATAAGGCTTCTTTTGTAGCGGTAGCAGCAAATACCAGTTGAAGTAATTGCAGATGTTTCTCTAAATTTTGAAACCCTGGAGCTGCTTTTCACATTGCTCATTAATCATAAAATTTCTGGAGAGAACAAGGATTCCTCTGGAAGGCTTTGTGTGTTCTGCCTCTATACCAAGGATTGTTCCCATCTAGGCATAATAGAGTTTCTTCATCTCCTCAGCTTGTATGCTGTCTTAACACAGGAAGGAATAATTGAATGTACCTTACAAAGTGAATGCTTTCAGAAAGCTGGGATTTTTTGTCACTTACAGATGTGGTGGGTTTCAGAAGAACACAGGTTGATTTCTAATTAATTCTATGTTGATCGTCCAGGCAGGATTGGAAAGGAAGTGTGCTCTGTGTGTGTGTGTGTGTGTGTGTGTGTGTGTGTGTGCTTGTTCACTAGTCACCTCTGGCATTCTGGGAGGGTGGCCAGACATAGTGGTATCAGACATCAAAGCTCGGCAGGCATTTACTCTTCTAAAAAAGATTTAATTTGCAGTACCATTTTATATTTTAGATCATGGACTAAGAATTTTTACAATAATTTGGACTGGTAACAGTTGCTGCTTCAAGCAAAACTTACGTGCAGAAATAATGGTAACGTGTTTGTGAGCTGTGCATGCACAGCAGAGTCAGAAAATGCAGCTGACTGGGCAGGTCTTAATGCTGAGATGATAATCTCTTGATAATCAGCAGGGACCAAAGATATTCAGAACGTTCTGGCTCATATGAACTATTCATAAGTATCATAGTTATCATTGATACTTGGTTATCACTGACTTAATATGCATAGTTTTCTTTCATACATTTGGTTTAGTGTTGAAAACTGTTTGGTGGTAACCTCTCCGATGTGCAGCTGAGCCAGAAATCAATCATCAGCGCTTCCAGATTGGCAGCACATATTCCAACTTGTGATTGGGGCTCAACCTTCATTAAATACCAACTTTCCAAAAGCAGTCAGCTTCAAATAAAACCAGACAGACCTTTATGCAACTTATGTGTAAAACACTTGGCAATTATTTAAAAAAACAAAATAAGCAAAGCTATTTCAGTTGTACTATATGAGAGGTAATTGCTTGATTAATTGCCAAACTACTGAAGAAAACTTAGGAGGTAAATAAACGTGTACTTTCAAGCAACTGCTTTGCTTGAAGTTTCAATGTATGTGTGGACTATAATAGGAAACTATTACGGAGACTGGTAAACATCTTGTGCAGTCAATAAGTAGCTATTACAGTGTTGGTTTGAATGATGCTGCTGTTCTGGGGTGAGCTTAATGAAAGTAATTAATTCTTCCTTTCTGCCTCAACTCTTTTTAAAGCTGCTTCTCATAAAAGGAAACATAAAGATACTCCCCCAACTTGCAAAAAGAGTACTGACCAAGTCACAAAAAAGACAAAGACAGATTACGTAAGTACTGTTTTTTCACTCTGTGCATTGTAAAATAAGTGCAATTACCTGACTTGGTCAGTGACGGTGGTATTGTGGACTTAGTGTGTTTCATCAAAAAGTCTAATCAAATTCAAATCTTGCCATCTGAATGAAGTTTTTCTGCATTCTTCTCCTTGGGAATTCTGAATGGAATTATCTGCTTTGTTCTCCAGTGTTTGTGGGTATGTATCCCAATAGCCTGTTTACTGCTTTTGTGGAAGTGGTTACAAAGGAGACTTTACTGAATTATTACCCAGTCACCCTAGCAAACGGTACTTCACTGGACCTGGTTATATGCAGGTTAATTTCTGTGCTTTAACAGTTCCATTACAGTTAAAAGGGGAAGGATTGGGAAAACATAAATCTGAAATACGTTTTTTTAGAGTCTGTAATAAGAGAATTGTAGTGAGAAAACATGCAGGGTTGGTTGCTAGGTTGGGGGTTTTTTTCCCCTTACTTTTGCTTTTCCTCTGGTTCCTAAGGTTGTTCCTAAGACTAAAGCATACTTTGCCAGCCACTGTGCCATACTGTAGCTATACTGTTAATGATACCACAGGCTCACTGAGGAAAGGAACATTGTCCTCTGTTACTAGGAGTGCTTCTGGGTGATCTGGTTTGTGATCTTTCAGCAAATAGCATCATTCAGCAAAGTAAATATTGGTCAAGCCTGTTGGCATCTCTGCTGTAGATAAGTAGATCTGTAACCAGTTTGCATTCAAAGCTCTGTGAAGAAACTTGTGTAATTCTTTGTGGCGCATACATAACAGAGCAGCTTGTGGCATGTAGCACTTTTTGCACTGGTTCATAAAAAAACCTCCCTATTTGCAGGCCTATAGTAGCTGTTAGCGAAGCTGTTGTTGATGAAAACTTTTGCCAGGTTTTGATGTGACTCCATGGTGCTGTGACGTAGTATTCGTGGATTTTTTTTTTACCTGTACATGTTCATATAAACACACCATTTGACATAGTTGTAGACTCTGGTGTGTTAAATACTGCATGCTTAGTGATCTAACCTAAGTGACTCTTAACCCTGCCATCTTCTGCCTTAAACATCCAGAATCGCTGCTTTGTATTTTAAATCAATACAGACTAGCTAGTTCTAAATTATTTATATTTTGGTATGTACCTTCGCACTGTGTATGTTTATCAAGTAAAGAATGCCAGTCTTTCAAGACTGAAGACACTTCCTATGCTTATGAAAGTTTTGGTTTTACATCAGCTACAGACAAGGAATCACTTCTGCAAATCAGATTTGTCTTAAGTGCTTTTGTAATTCAGAATGTCTCTTTAAGGATAAACAGTGTTGATTACGTTTGATTGGTTTTAATTGTGGGGGTTTGGTGGTTTTTGGTTTGGGTTTTGTTTTTTTTTTTTGCTTGTTTCTAGGCTCATAGTTTACATTAAACCTACTAGATTTCTTTTTTAAATGTAGCTGGATGAGGCAGATCCCCAAAGACAATGGGAAAGGCAAGAGATGCTGGTGAAGAAGCTGCAAAATACGTTCCCTGCATTGGATAAGGAGGTGAGCTCATCTCTCGTGATGGCGTATCAGATTTTGACTTCTTGAGAAAATTGCAGCTGTTGATGATCCAAACTAAACAGGCCTTACACCAGCAGTACTCTTGGAAAGAACTCAGAGTAGGAAGGTCTTCACTGCTGCTGCTTATGGCATGTTGTTTCTGAGAGCAGTTGGATGTAACCAGAATATGGAACTTCTCATCCTACTTTTGGTCCTGTGACAAGCCTGGCATAGTCAAATTTAATGACCTATTTTAAAAATGCATGAGGAAATTATCCCTCTGTCTCACATTCTCCCTTTAACAACCAGATAGACTGTGTGCTTTGTACTAGTTTAGTACCTGATGATACTCAGTTACTGGTCAGGGCATTTTAATACCATGCTTTTTTTTGGAAGCAAAGCTTACTTATGTGTGTTCTAACCCTTTTGAAAAGTGGAGTGCAGCTCTGCCTGAACTGAGTGTATAAGCATAAACTGACTTGTTTTCTCCTTTTGATTTCCTTTTATTTTGAATAATCTGATTTATAAGGGGTTTTTTTTGCCTTATGCAGTTAAAATTGTTAGTGCCTTAACGTTATGCACAGAAAATTAGTTTTTGCTTATCTTGTCACAATACAAATTTTCTTTTACTAGGAACTGAGAGATGTACTTCAGGAACATGATTGGGTATTTCATGAAGCACTGGAGACACTGAGATTATTTGCAGAAGATGAGGGTAAAGACAGATTGATAATCCATTTTATCTCAGGATGAAACAAGAAGACTTGTGATACAAATAATTTCTAATGTCCACCAATGACAGTCCTGACAGCCGTATGCCTAGAAACTTGCACTGATACTTAAAATTAGTATTATGAGGAAGATAAGAGTTTTAAGCATCATGATTATTTTATCTTTTGCTCTTTAAGCAGAGATAAATATCTTTGCCTTGCTAATACAGATTTGTGTACGAAGTTCTAATTACCTATGGGTATATCATAAAATATGTTTTCAAATGTCTCAAAGCTGACATCTGCTCCCCTCCTGCTTATTTAAAATTAAGTGCTGTTTTTAACGGCAGTAATTTGTAAATCGGTGATTGCTGATAAATGCATAGGTGACAAGTGACATATGCTATTTTATCCTTCTAAAATACATTATAGGAGAGAAAAATACTAGAAATAGGCCCTAAATTATGCAACCAATTTACAAATACCAGTGCATTAAATGTGGTAGGGAGCAAGCACTGTGATTCTGGGTCAATCTGTTGAGTTACAACTTAAATAATATTTAATGAGTTGATTACTTTTCAGTGTTAAATGGCTGTCAGAAATGTGTATGTTTTGCTGTATCAGCTACTTGGGTATTCTTGGGATAGGATTGAATTCTTTACAAGTGGAGTTATCAGTTTGCGTGAGGTTGGGTCCTTGCTGCTACTTCTAAGAAGGTAGACATCGGGGTTGGAGTCAATCAGCAGTGAGCTGAGATTGGGCAGAAGAGAAACATTACAAGTGCTTTCTTCCAAAGAAGAATGCTGTACTGAGATGTAATAAAATGAAAAAAATACCTAATATTTGTGTTGAAAGTAGGCTTGTTTTCTGAAATCAGCAGAATTAATCTCTCTGCAGTTGGGTGGAGTGGGACCAGTATCTCATCCCAGTGATACATCAGAGTTCTAGCTGCTGTTACCTCAGAGCTGCTGCAGTTCACACATACTACATTGTATTGATTGCCTGTATTTTAAGATAGCTACCTTCTGCTATTTGAGCAGTATACAAGTTAGCATTGCTCATCTTATACTCACAGTTGGTATTAGTTACATGTTTTAGACAGACTTCCATGGTGTTAGCTACTCTTCGTAATACCTGCTGTTGACTTGTGGTGTATTAAATCCTAGAACTTTGTTTTATATTTATATAGGTTTTATTTTCGAAGAACAGTATGTTTTAATTTGCTCTTAACCAGTATGCATTGACTTGTTGCCTTCTATATTACATGCATAGACATAGAATTTGCTCCCCACTGTGACAATTCTGACTGGACCAAAACCTCCGACAAGAGCAGAAGTGGTAAGAGTAAAGAGAAGCTGAAGAAGCAATCTCCCAGAAGAAAGGAGAGCATCTTTTGGAGAAAGAGCAAACGCCAAATGAACATTTGGAATACTAAAAGAGAAACAGACTCAGAGGACAAGTCAGCTTCTGAAGATGACGGTAGTGTCTTTGACGAGGACTACAGCAGCGGCAACGAAGTGGTGGAGGATGGCTACAAAGCGAAAATCCTTAGCTTCCTGCAGGATGCTTCCACAAGCGAACTGATTTTGATTCCCCAGTGTTCTCAGAAAACAGCTCAGAAGATAATAGCACTCCGGCCCTTTAATAGCTGGGAGGCTCTGGTAGGTCTGCATTCTTCTTTTTCTATCCCCAGCCTGCCTAGAGTCAAGGTGGCTTCAGCCTAGGGAGGCTTAGATGGGTGGCCTTATCCTGATTAGGCTAAAATGCTATGTTCCTCCTAAGCCAATAGCGTTTCTAATAGTGTCATATGACCTGATTTTGAATGAATTAAGGGGTGATTTTTCTGGAAAACTCAAGCTGATTGGCTGACTTTACTGTCACTCACTCTGTAGCATAGAAAGTTGGTTGATTTCACTGCAGAAGAAGAAATTAGAGCTTTCACTTGGAAAGGAGGTGTTTGCTAGCCTCTCCTGAGCTCTTACAGCTGAAAACCCATGCAGGAGACAAGAACGTGGCAGGACCTTTGCTGCAGACACTTGAACAGCAACAGCAGCAGCTTCCGGGGTAGCTCCATGATTGAAGGTGCCAGCATGGATATTTTCAGTTGCATAGAAGAAACAGTCATTTTTGGGGGTGGGGGGGTGTTTGTTTTTTTTTTCTTTAATCTACTGCAGCTTAGTCTCCAGCATGGTTTTGCTAGCTGAGCAATGCAGCCATTTTTAGTGGAGCAAACTGCTGTGATTTTATTAATACAAGGTAAAGTATCAGAAGGCTAATCCACAACAGAGGGAAAACGATACCTCCTGGTAAGTAGATTATCTGCTGTCACATGGATGTTACTTTCAAATGTTTCTCATGGTTTGTTGCCTTTACATTTTATGAAACTCCGATAAAGTGCAAGACATCAGACCCGGTAAGAGCAATGCTGGTAAAAACTTTTGACATGCATTATGGCAGATTTTCTTGGTTTAGTTTATTAGCGCTTTGGATTTTAAAGCGGTAACTGTGCATAGGCCGTCTTGCAGAGTAATTGGTATGTTTTATTATCAGTATGTATTCCGAAACCTCCCCTTACTGCTGTATGCAAGATCTGCTTGTGTTTTTTCAGAGCAGAATAGAACTTCTTCAGTATGTGTAAAACAATAACACTTACTATTCGGTGTGTGAAATGTTTTACCACAAAATAGTAAAAGATACTAGACAGATTCTAAGGAAAACAAAATGATCTTTGTATGTTGTGTTGCAAGGCACAGAGACAAGAGGAGGATAGTTGGGAAAAAATCCAAGGTGCAGGTATGCTGCTAAAGAAATCTGTTTTGCCCCAAGCCTTTGGCTTCTCCCGGAACATCTGTCATATGGCTATTACTTTCTAAACTTGTTGGATTTTGTCTGAGCTTAATTCTTTGCAGAAGTATTTGCTACAGGGCTGTTCTCCTTTTCTGTGTAAAATATTTAATAGAAAAAAAGCTGCATGGGCCTGTTTGCATTCAAAATTTGCCCTTCATAAAGATTCCTAAAAAAAAATCCTGCTGTCAGCAACCACATGTTTATATAGTACTGTGAATACTTGCCCAGAGTAGAGGCAGTTTGCAGCAGATTTTAGCAGATGTTTTGTATCAGTGTGGATTTAATTGTTTGTAAAGATCCAGTAGCTCAGTGACCCAGTGTTTTTCTACTAATTAAAAAGAGTGGTAGAAAAATGGAGAGAACCGATTCAGCATTAAAGAAATTGGCTTGTTTTTAAGGTTTCTTTTTACTGTAATGGTATATTTTATAATATAATGTAAAGCGCTGGAAGTTGTTACCACTTGCTCATTATTAGAATTGAGAAAGATCTCTCAGCACAAGCTAAAGACTAAAGCCTACTTGTATGGAAATTGGTCATCTTATTCCAGGAATACATAAATTAAAATGGGTTTTTTATTGTAGACAACCTTTTTAGGTTGGACTTGTCCATCTTATTCTGTATACTGCAGTAGCGTATGAGTGAGGAGGTAGAAACTCAAGGGAAGGTAGCTTTGGCTTTTTTGTCTCATTTTGTTTGGCTGCAAATGTACACACTGCTGCAAAAAACAAACTAGCAGGAAATCCAGAAGCACCTTTCACCAGAGCAAACTTGCAAAGGAAAGCAGCAAATGCATCAGATTAGAAATGGGGGCTGCTTAAAGTGGAGCTGGAGTTTGTAGACCGAGGTTGAGGCTGATTTTCATCCCTAAGGAGTAAAGTGGAATCCCATATCCCTTTCAAGTGGTGTAAAGCAAGCCTGGGCAGGACATGCTGGCATGTTGGTTACGCACTGAGGAGCACTGCTGCTGCCCTGAGCTCCAGTGGACCTTCCACAGCACATGCCGTGGAAGCCCATGGGTTCAGTTGTCTGTGGTGGTCTCACTGCTCTGTGTTCTGCATGACAGGGCAACATTGTGTGTTCCGCATCCAAACCAGTGGCTGAAGTTTTTCTTGTTTTAAATTTGAGACTAATGTAATTGCGCTGATGCGAAACAATACAATTTCTGTTTGTAACAGATGGCTTCATTCTCCACACCTTCATTTAAAGGTTACATGATTTATATTCATGCCAACTAAAGCTTTAGGCATCAAAACAGATGTCGAAATTTTTAATAACCTATTAAAAATCACATTCCTTATGGCTCTCATATCTAAATAGAGGTGTTTATTTAGAAAACTTCACTGTGAGTGTTGACATGTGTACCTTGGCCTCGTTTAATCTATGAGTGTTGGTAAACTTTCTGGGTTTTCTTTAAAATGGAACAAAACCACAAATAAAGAAAACCCCAAAACTGTGCTAGCAGGCTCTCAGTAGAGGGCACCATTTCGTTAATTTATTTTTTTTTCTCTCTCTCTGCTTTTACTCTGCAATGTGGCAAAATTGATCAGTTACTAGCTAGGTAATAGGTTTTTAAAGGAAGGAATTCTAGGGGGATATGCGCCTGTGAAGTTTGTGCTAAAATTTGACACATCCCTGGTAAAAATTTCAGAAAAATCTGTGTGGAAATTACTTCTGTTTTAACAAAAGAATGGCAAATCCAAAGGACCGTCTATTCTTCAGTTCTTTAAATCCATAAATAAAGGAGATGTCTGTTCTTTACAATAAAATAACTTCATGCATAAATATGCATGAAAATACTATAATTACAGATATGACCGCAATTACTGCAGAAATAAATTTATTAGAAAGTTTTACACTTTCTGCAGACAGCCCTACATGGAATCAAGGAGAAGCTGGCGGGCCTGAAGGGTCAGTTTTGACACAACGACAGAGTGCCTGGCTCTAAAACCAGAGAATATCCATATTGTAGTGAAGATAATGAAGTTTAGGGGAAGGAAACACGAAGTAGTGTGGCCTTGAGGAAACAAGTGGTAGAAGTAAGGATTCTGTGTTAAAATTAATAAGGCTTTATAATTGAAAAGGGAAAAAAAGAAGGTACATTTAAGTTTAATTAAAGACACTGTCACATGGTAGGTCTGTGGTTGGCACAAGGTTGTGAGAGTGAGACTTGTAAGTAGCAATTCTCACAACAACAAAGAAATCAGGAGCTCGTGGAGAAAGCTGGTGTTGATGATTGGTGCAGGAAGGATTGTGACTTGGAGATACTATTTTAAAGAAAAATAAAAATTGATGCTAGATTAGATGCATAGTATAGAAAGCATGAGTGAGCCACCTCTGCTCTTGGCAGACTGAGAGTACAGAGCAACAGAGGAAGTTAGCCTTGGTCAAGGTGGGAACATGTGTAAGGAATATTTGAAGTTTTGAGAGGAGATTGGGGTGCCATTGCTGTCTTGAATTCCTTGCTGCCTGCAGTAGCTGTGGATTTTCACCGTAGCACCTTTGTTGCTATTATCAGTGTTCACAGTATTTATTTTTTTTCCCTTCATTATTTTGCAGCTTGCAAAAATGACTAAGACTGCTGGTTTGACTGAAGACATAGTGTGGAACTGCAAGACACTGCTGAAGGAGAGGGACGTGGTTCTAAAGCTCATGAATAAATGTGAAGACATTTCAAGGAAACTGACAAAACAAGTAACCAGGCTTACTGTAGATGGAGCATGCGGATGGAACATTGCACAACCTTCCATTCTGAATAAGAGGTATCTTTCCCTTTTTTATTCTTAAAAGGGTGTCAGACAGTAAGGTATACTTGTGAAGACTGAGATTTTCAAAGCTGCGGTGTCTGAAGGTGGAGTTGCAAATGTTTGACACTTAGCCAGCTCTCAGTGAGGTAGACAGTGATGTTCAAGACTTGGGGGAATCCAACAGACGCTTTCAAGCATATCAGGAAAGCTCGTGAGGTTTTAGAACAGTGCTCAATGCCTTGTTTTAGTTCCAGTTTTTCCATGAATGTAGAAGCCAACTTTGAGTGATGGGATCATGAGTTGTCAACTTACTTCAAATCAAAGACCAAACAAAATTGCTTTTGTAATGGGGGACCTTATATTTCAAAGATGCTAAATCAGGATTTATCTGAGCAAACTTGAAAAGTTTATCAGCTGGACTTAAGATCTTGGTCAGGAAGTTCAGATGTACAAAATTACCTGGAACCCTGTATCCAGTGGGACAGGCACCGGGGATGTGATATGGAGAAGGTTTTATTTTAGAGAGGTAAATTTGTAAGATTTTCCAAATGACTATTGGGAATAAAGAAAGAGCTTAGGAGGAACAGAAACGGATATGGTGGGGGAACATTATACTAAGGGTTGGGAAGCATAGGGGTGAAGTGGGAATGGCTGGAGTAGCAACCTGGATTAGGCTTGGAGGTTGTTAGTAGTAAATAGCAAAAGGATTTTCAGCTGTGTCAGAATAAAACCTGAGATGAAGAAGAAACTGTTTGGAAGGAGCTTATTAGTGATGCTGCATCATTGGCAAAAAATGCTGAACCAGGTGGGTACGTTTTGTAGATTGTATGTGTTTGATGCCAACACCACTAGCAGTTGTACAACAGAGCAAACTTAGTGATGCAGCTGCTAAATGCTGCTTAATTTTTTTGTGGATTTTAAAAATTGCCGGTTGTGTAACTGAATTTAACTGGTCATGGATCACTGATTTTAGAAGAAAGGTGTGTATTAACATTAATTTTGATCATTTAAGATGTTGAAAATTCAGAGAAAATACTTAACAAGGTTCAGAGAATCTCTTCGGTAGTCAGGTGACTGATTAAATAAAGTATGTGGTTTTCACTACCTGAGGAGATCTGGAGGGAATTAAAATATGGCAAGTGTTAAACTTACTATTCTGTGATTAACTTACGCGTAAAGTTGTGTTTCATGGAGAAACAATTAAGAAATCAAGCTTAACACGTCCCCATCTTTTTAACAGTTTTGTTCTCAAGCCGTATCAGAAGATCGGTTTGAACTGGCTAGCACTGTTGGATAAACATGGATTGAATGGCATATTGGCTGATGAAATGGTAAGTGTAAACCTTATTCAAGAATTGTTGAAAACTTTGCAAAAATTACTTTGGATTCTTTCATTTCCTAGAAACCCCAAATGGATTCTAAATAACTTGTTTTAGCTAATATAACTTAAATTGCAAACAGTTTCTCCAAATGTTTAGAAGCTACTGAGCTCTTACTTTCAATTTGAAGGTCAAAGGTAGCCTTGACACTGGCAAGTACAAGATGCATAGTGTCTTCTGATGCGGTGGAAGTAGTTTCTACCACAACAGGTTATCCTCAGATCCACTCATTTTAATACTTCCTTGCCCATAAATATAATTCACTCTACTTCTCCAGCATTTAGTTGTAGTGACCCCCTAATTTCTACACTTCTCTATCAGTTTGAAAACAGGTAGTTAACAATACAGAAAAAACTAACTGGGTAGAAATGTTTTCTACTTCTCCAGCATTTCAACACTCTCTTGTCATTATACTACCTGTAAGTTTTGAAATAAAAGAGAAAAGATTAGGGGTTTGAGGTTTTGTTTGGTGCCAATGCCACCAGTAATTGTACAGCAGAACGAACTTGGTAATGCAGCTGCTAATTGTGTTGTCAGTTGCTTTTAATCCTGGCTTCTGTTCATCTTGTGAGCAACCACGAGTGAATGGATGGGTTTGCTTCACGAAGACGTAGGCAGTGTTTCTCAACTTCCATATATTGCATATTTGTAAGAACTACCTTATGTACGTATTTTGTGGTAGATAAATTTTTAAATCATGATATGGAAGACAGGAAAGTGAGTATTGCCAGAAACATAAGCTTATCTTAAATCTGATTTCCATATTAAATTCCACTTCAGAAATAGCTGGAATATCCTTTGTACAACTGGCTCAAATAGAAAGAACCAGTTAGTTTCCAAGTAATCATTTGTCTGCAGCACTGTTTCAGGAAGGTAAATTTTTCAAGAAGATTTGAGGTATAAACTTGAATAAAATAAAAAACTTCATAAATGGAAACAATGAATCTCCAATGCTCAAATGTTGAGGTGAAAAGATAATTGAGTTTGACTGTAGTTGTACTTAGGAAGGAATTGTCTTTCATAAAACCATGTGGTTAACGATTTTTCTGTGCAGATTTGTAATCTCTAGTTAACATTGACTGCACTGTAATTGCCTTCTGAGTACGAAACACTATTATGTTCTGCAGATTGTAAGTTATGTTTAAATGGATTTGTTTTCTCTTAGGGCTTAGGAAAGACAATTCAAGCTATTGCATTTCTAGCTTATCTTTACCAAAAGGGCAATACAGGTCCGCATTTGATTGTTGTGCCGGCTTCAACATTAGGTAAGTTACAAGCTTCAAAATTACTTGTTTGTTTAAAAAATAAAAAAACGTGGACAGACACTGAAACAGAGATAATTTTGTGAAGGAAAACTTGATTTTCTTATGGTGTTACTCAGCTCCTTAAGGAACTTGAACTGGAATGCAAACCATACCGAAGACATGCTTGTTCTGAATTAATTAGGCCTAACATGGAATTTTTTCCAGTATGGCATGTATGCTTCACAAAAAAGTAAACCTGCTTGTTACAATTTGTCTCTTTTAGCAAAATAGTCTTTATACTTACTAAATGTTGGCTGAAATTCCTAGTCTTCAGGCTGTGCTTAGGATTAGGTTTCATGGCATTTGAAACATTCAGTGTCTTTTTTTCCTCAGAATGTGTCAAAGCAGATCAAAATCCTAAAATGATGAGGCTGACTATCTTTTAGTTAAGTGTTTTGATTGTTCAGTGACCTAAGTCAAAAGCAGAAAGAATATGGTAGAATAAAATATGTCAGCAAAGCTGAGGAGTTTGGAGAAACTAGTTCTCTGGAGAGTTAAATTTGGTTTTGTTGAGTGATTATAGAAAGGAGAAAGTAGCGAGATTAATTTAGACTGAAAATGCTGCTTTTAATAGAAAATGCTTATTTGGGCTTCAGAAACTCCTTTTAACACATAGAAAACCTTCATTGTTTCAGCGTCGGTTTGAAATTGCCATTTTCAGTATGCTTTTAAAATCCACTAGAACCCATTTTTTAAAATGACTCTTTAAGAATGCATGTTACTTAAAACCTGAGGTGTACATAAATGTGTAAACGAAGTTACTTTTCTGAAGTGAATCCTAGAGGCTCATGAATCGTAGTGGCAGGTAGGCTTAAGCCATCCATCATGGGGATGCCTGGAAAGTGCAGTCTACTTGAGCTTTCCTGACACATCCCTGGAGGTGTCTCCTCAGTCCCAGTCTGGGTCTGGCCCGGGCCAAGTGGCATTTAGCAGAGACTCCCTTCTGATGTGTTTTTGGGTCAGCACTTGTGTTGGCTGTTAAGCAGCTTCCCCTTAGGCAAGGCAACATCACGGGTGGCTGCTCCACTGCCTGCACACCTGGAGCTGGGTCGGGCTGTCAAGCTTCCTTGCCTATTCCTGGAGGCACTGTTTCTCCTGATGGAACTCTTCCGGGTGTGAGTACCAACAAGTGCAGTGATTTGCCTTCTGAGCAATTAACTGTCTAGGGAAGAAAGCAGGTTGAAAAGTTAAGTGTTGTGTTATTTTTACATGGTGTTTGCGGACCATGCAGAGTCTGTTTCTGTAGGAGTTTAAAGTACAAGCTGATTAAGCAGGAGTTACTTAAATCCCAGTTGTGGGTTGTTTAATTTTCCTAAATGTTACCAGTTTTTCCAGCATTGAGACAGAAAGTTTCTTAACCTTGAGTAGAATTTAAAGGGATTTGCTTTAAAATATGATGTTTGATTTAATGCTAGGTGGGTCTGAAGTTATATAAGTCATTAATATATAAATTATTTGTTTTCTGTTTATTTTAATGGTGTTTTACAGATAACTGGATAAGAGAAGTTCGTCTGTGGTGTCCTGATCTGAAAGTCCTTTTGTACTATGGTGAGGAATCCAATTTAGAAATTAATCCAATGGTACAGTTGCTTTCATGGTCACCCTAAGTAAAGATGAATTGCTCATGGAAGCATTGTTTTAAGGCAGTTCTTGAAATACACGTACTTATTGCTGAATGTGTTTCTGCATTTTATATGTATATAAATATATGTAATTGTACCCTTCTTATACTTTGTTATTTTATAGGATCCCAAGAAGATAGGAAACGTCTCAGAGTGGACATAATTCATAAAATGGTCGATTTCAATGTGATTGTAACTACGTAAGTACAGCAATTAAACAGTGAGATTTAGTTAGCTTCTACTGACCTCTAGTGGTGCAATATAGCAGGCAATGTTAGAAGTTTGGTGAGATGGGAAAGGAACTTCTTTTTGTTTTCAGTTAACTAGGATTTTATTAATGAGTGACAGATACTATGTAGCATAGGCTTTAGATACTATCTCTTAAGACATATAGTAGATAACGTATTACTGTGTCATAGATTTGCACAGTTTGAGGGAGAGTGTTACTGAGTACTGGCTTATAGAGTAAATTTGCCAGTAGTAAACTGTGTTCTGGTTGGTTACTTCTAGGCAGTTTTACTTATTGCCCTTCATGTATTCTCTTCATAACTCTTCACAATTTTAGAGTTCCTGATTTGATTGTCGTAACAGTATGTCCATATTAAATTAATATTTAATGTATCTTTTTTGATGTCTTTCTTTGACAGATACAACTGTGCAATTAGCAGCTCAGATGATCGAGGACTGTTTCGCAAATTGAAACTTAACTATGCAATTTTTGATGAAGGTCATATGCTCAAGAACATGAGCTCTGTACGCTACCAGCACCTTATGACAATTAATGTAAGAGGTTTAATTATTCTTGGGTTAGAGGGAACAACTCCTGTTTTTTTTTGTTTTGTAGTTACAGGCTGGGGCAAAATGAGTATTAACTGTAAAGTTCATATACACATAATGTTCCAGACACTTCAGTATGCAAGTGGATGTAAGTGTTGGTGTGGTCTCAAGAGTGGATTCTATGTTGTGAACTCTTTCAGGGAGACAGGCTCCCGAAGAAATGTAATAAATTCCCTGTAGCATTATTACAGTGATGGTTCAGTTTCAGTATTAAGGGATTTTCCAATTCCATCTCACAGTAGGAAAGATGGTTAAAATGCTATTCTGATGACTTGTGCTGAAACACTGTGGTATTTAAGGACCTGCTCTGATAGGACTGTGCAAGAAAAGCTAGCTTTAAAATAACTTTCTTGTAGCTTGTGGCCTGAGTCAGCAGCATTCTGAAAAAGAGAAAACTTGAGTATAGCTCTTTCTGCAATTACTGTGAATTAGCAATATTTGTATTTGTACAATAATAATATACATATGATTACCTACTTACAACTTATTTTTCAAGATCATATTTTCATTAAAAGCCTTTCTAAGAAGCTGATCTGTAAGCAGTTGAACTATGGCTTGTACTTGCAATTCGAAACTAGTGCATAAATAATGTATGACATTAGAAGCTATATGATATAGGAGCAACAATTAGCAAGTTACTTAAAACAACCCAACAAACAAACCAAATGAGAAAAACCCTAATAGACCCAGGAAGGCTTTTCTTCAATCTGGATTAGGCTCTTGAGTAGTCTGAAACTGGTATGCACTCAGTTCCCCACAGATCTGTAAGCAGCATTTTTGTTTTAACCAAGAAATTTTTCCATTAGACTTAAATATATATTGAGTTTAAACAGCTATAATTTAAACCAAGCTCATTTTATCACTTCTCATTTTATCAGCTCATAGCTGTGTTGTTTCTGCCAATGTTAATTTTTAAGCTGTTTGACTAATGTTTCTCACTGCTGTTTTCCACTTTGGACAAACAGGCACAGCATCGCTTACTGCTGACTGGGACTCCAGTTCAGAATAACCTGCTGGAATTGATGTCCCTCTTGAATTTTGTCATGCCACATATGTTCAGCAGTAGCACAGCTGAAATCCGAAGGATGTTCTCTTCAAAAACAGTAAGTAGTACATATTCTTTCCTTGAAAATAACTTGGTTTGCTGCATAACTTTTGTTTTACCGGTATCTTACGGAAAATAACTGCTGTTGCTGCATAACTTGTGTTTTACCGGTATCTTATGGAAATGGGTAATGTGATGATGAAAATCTAGAAAATGAAGCAATGAAATGAACCATATAAAGTAAGAATGTGTTATATAACAGGGTATCTCAGAATGCTAATGGTTCTGTTAGATCTGTCTGTTCTGGCTGGGTTTTTCTTCGAGTTAGAATAGTTAAGGTAGTGTTGTTAGAGCTGAAAACTTCATATTCTAATTAAATTCTTGCAATGTTTTCCTTAGAAGAGTGCTGAAGAGCAAAGTGTATATGAAAAAGAGAGGATTGCACATGCAAAGCAGATAATAAAACCATTCATCTTGAGAAGAGTAAAAGATGAGGTAATGTTTTATCTTTAAATAATGGTTTCATGTTACCAAAAATCTTTGAGACTAATAGTAAAATTAAAGGTCAAAATCCAAAACCTTTTGAATTTCTCTGTTTAAAATTGCATATATAAAAGAAAGGGAAAACTTAACTGCGACCTGAAAAGTGTTTTTATGTATTTGCATGCTTCAGTAGTCAGTGGTTTGAAGAGCGTATCTCTGATTAGCAGAGGGTAGGTTCCAGGTATTGCATGTATTATTATTTCATGCAGTTTTAGAGTGTGCTGGTCATGTTACTTGTTGGGTGGTGGGTGTGATGTATAATCCAAATCAAGTTCTAAGTATGTCAAACTGCTGACTCAGTGAAGTTGCAGCCAACGAAAGGAGTTGGGATGGGGTGAATGAACAGAGTAGCTTAAAAACAGGCTTGTAAGACAGTACAGAATTACTGGGGTGTTTTTTTAACGTGGTATGCTTTTATTTCGTCAGGTCCTTAAACAACTACCTCCTAAAAAAGATTTCACTGAATTGTGTGCCATGTCCCAGAAACAGGAACAACTATACTGTGATCTCCTAAAAAAGCTCAAGAAAAATATTAAGAGTAATGGTATGTGACAGTCTTGTTTCCTTTTGGTGGACTTTTTTCATGTCTGGAATGTCAAATGTGACTACAACGCCCTTGCTTTGTAGAAATGTCTTAAGACTCGTAAACTGACTATATCCCTTCTGTGGATTTTTCCTAAGTTCAAGTTATAGGTGAAATGTCAATTTCAGCTATTACAAATAAAGTTCTGAGAGACAGAGATGTGTCAGAGAGGAATCTGTGTACCTCTTCTGAATATGCCTTACTTCTTTTTTTATAGAGAAAAACTCGGATATGGGAAATGTGATGATGCAACTTAGGAAAATGGCTAATCACCCTCTCTTGCATCGCCAGTATTACACAAATGACAAGCTCAGGAAGATGTCCAAACTTATGCTCAAGGTGACATTCCAAAGCAGTCTTTAATTTCTCAGAATTTTTAATGCAACTTAAATAGATTTGGGTTTTATGTATTTGTTTGTTTGTTTATTTATTTATTTATTGTCAGTCCTCTGGTCAAAACTGTGTCTTTGCAAAACTCAATTCATTATTGCTGTTTTTATTTGCATCTATCCAATACTCTAATCAAGCTCTGTATGTGTTTAACACTGACTTTTGTATCAGATATTAAAATGGAGAGAACAGCTGTGGGACTGCAGTCCTCTCCTTTTCATCAGCTCCTCCTTAACACCTCTTCCTTTCATCCCAAAATTTAAAACCAAAGTACTTAACTTGGGTGGGCATTTGAGTTTACTATTTTCTGGGTAGCAAGAAATCCAGACTGTACAGAACTAAAATAGGGAAGGCATGAGTATTGAATGGTTGAGGACTTTTTTGTTTGTTTTGTTTTAATTTGGCTGGGGTTAATGCGTGTGGAGTTTGGGGATAAATGTTGCTTCTTTCTAAAGTATAAAAAAGAATAAAATTGGAATGTGCAACAAGGGCTCTAAGAAGAGTGCAGCTGGCTTTGAAGGTCTTCAGCTTTGTTTTTAGATAAAGCCAGTCAACGCTGGGGGGAAGGGAAGAAGCGATCCATTGGTTTGTGAAGGATTTTTGTCCGTTTTTACTCCTGCTCATACCATTGTACCCTCCAGATATGGCTTTTCTTCTCCTCTTTCTTCCAGGCATGACATCCCTCTACCCACCCTACATCTTGGGCTGGGCTTCCCATGTCTTCTACCATCTATCCAAGGATTCAACCTCCCTTTTAGGGCTTGTGTCATCAGGGGAAGAGGTCTGATACAGGGGTAAAAAGGTCATAGGGCTTGATGGGAACTAGGTAATTGCTATGGAGGTTATACATACATCTTAGTTTTTGGTAGTGCAAGTTCTTATAAACACTGAATTGCAAAATAATGGTCCTCTACTATAAACCTGGAGTTGCAGAGTTCATCTTTTGTTGCTTGCATGAGCCACGCTTCGGCCTTTGTCCATGTCTAGTTGTTTTTTGTTTTTTCAGAAATTCTGGATGTTGTTGTGTGGTGTTCTTGGGTTTTGTCATCTGTTTGCAAGATTGTGTATTACATTATTTTGTTTCCTTTCTGCTAACAGGAACCCACGCATCGCGATGCTAACCCCGACCTTATCTTCGAAGATATGACGGTAATGACGGATTTCGAACTGCATTTGCTTTGTGAGCAATACTCTCACGTCAATGGCTTCAAGTTAGACATGGATACGATCTTGGATTCTGGAAAGTTTAACGCACTGGACCGCATTCTTTCTGACCTTAAAGAGAAGGTTGGTACTGAAGATGGCTGAAACATCTTTTCCTGTCCATGTGAAGGGTGGCTGTAAATAACTGGTCAAATTAATATCTGCTGGCTGCATACGCAACCCAGTTGATTTTTTGTGGAGTATTACAGTGTGTTTTAGTGCATATGCAGCATTGCAAAGCAATACTTACAGCTTTTAATGTGCAGTCCTGCCTACACACATCCCTTTAGAGACAGCTGAAATAAGCTTTCCCATTTTTCCAAGTTTCAGAATAGTCATCCCAAGGTAACACTGCTATCTTAGTGTACAGCTCATGAACTTTGACCTTCATTTGGCATTTGGGTAAGTCTGTATTACAGAAGAATAATCATGTATGTGTTAAGCAAGTGTAAAGATGAGGTCACTGCTTTGACTCACAGATTCAGACTGGCTTATGTTACAAATAAGCATGTACCGTAGTATTTCAGAGTATCCTGAATTTGCACAAGTGTGTGCTCTGCATCTGTTTGATTATTTCAGACAAAAGAGTGCTGCTAGTCAGTATTATATGGAATGTAGCTTAAGTTTTTAGTGAAAATATTTTGTTGATGTTTATAGATGGAGTAGATCTGTCATTTATGCATTTGACATGTGATTTCTAGGTTGCTTGAGTCACCTGAGTACAAAGTATCTAGAAAACAAATTGCACTGACAGAAGGGGGGTTAATGCAGCAGCAGTACTGGATATGATACCTTCACTTAAAGTTAGTCCTGACTTGATGCATTTCAGCGTAGTCTTTTAGTTCAGAAAATAGGGATTCAAAGTAAGATCAACTATGCATACGTATTTGCACTAATAGAGTATTTGTGTAGTTCATTATCTGTAATTGATATGTTTTAAAACTTCTGTTTCGCTTTGTCATTTCCAGGGAGACAGAGTTGTATTGTTTAGCCAATTTACTATGATACTGGATATTCTGGAAGTTTTCCTAAAACAAAAGGAACACAGATACATTAGATTGGATGGAAAAACACAGATTTCTGACCGGTATGTGACTTCTTGTGCTGAAGATGGGAGGGGAAAAAAGAGGATGTGTGAATGGAGATGGGGAGAATGTGAGGGTGACTTAAAACCCTTGCCTTGGTTTTGCAATGTGTAGAATTTTGTGGTCGCTGGGCATTAACTATAGAAGGGGTTATATACAACTGAAGGATTACGCTGGATTTCTGATCGCCTTAGTAAGGGTGAGGCAGAAAGGTGAGTTTTAGATGGCTGGGTTACAGTCTTAGCCATCAAAATTCAAAACTTATGTCTTCAGCAGTTCATGGTGTGTATGATTTGCTTCTGTGACAGCATGTCATAACAAAAGCTCACCTGTAGATATTCTTTGGCAGTATAGCGAATATCTTTTACAATAGGCATACAAAGCCCTTTGTTCCTCTTGGACAAACTGTTTACTCTGTCCTTTGCAGCTAAAAATACTGCAATGCTTTTGGTTGAGGTGTGCTGGTTTTCTGTTGTTTCCTGATTTTTTTTTAAATGTTTTTTTAGATTCTCTTTCCTTCATTTCAAAAAACCCTTGTCATTCTTGCTGTGATATTACTTCTCACTTACAGCTGATGTCTGTTACTTCTCCTGTATGTGCAATTAGTACAGAAGACAGTCAGGAAGCTAAATTCCTCCCTCCTCACCATTTCCTTCATGTATTTCAAACTTCCCTCACCCTCCAACTTGCTCTTTGTGTTCTGTGATTACTCAGAATCTTTTTCCAAGCCTCTTTTCATCCTTTGCTATCAATATATCAGTCTCAGCATGTTTCTCTGGTCACTGCTGAGGACCGTTGGTACCCTTTTTCCTTCTGCATAACACCTTTATTTTTGGGCTGCTTTGCAATGCCACTGTCCTCCCTTTCAGAAGATCATCATCCTAACTACTGTATTCAACTGTGGAGCCAGTGCAGTGGTTTCTCCAGCCTCATGTATGTTTTCTTGTGTTCTGCAGGATACATCTAATAGATGAGTTCAATAACGATAAGGATATATTTATATTCCTCCTGTCAACCAAAGCTGGTGGATTGGGAATTAATCTGACCTCGGCAAATGTTGTTATTCTTCATGACATTGATTGCAACCCATACAATGACAAGCAAGCAGAAGACCGATGCCATAGAGTAGGACAGACAAGGTAAGACTTTTTAATTGTAATGCTTGTCTTTTCTTGGAGGCAAGTTCTCAAAGGAAGCTGAAAGAACAATATTTTATGAATTTACTGAATTTAAAAATGCAGTTTTAAGCAGAGATTTGTGTAAACCAGCTTTGCATTGTGTGGGAGCTAGGTAGTTGTAAGTGTCTTAGCGCCTCTTGTGGCCAGAACAAACATGATTTACATTCTCCTCTTTTTTTTTTTTTTTTTCCCTGAGTTCTCTAACTCAGAAATTCTCTATAATCCTCAAATTTGTGGTGCTAGGTTTCAAGGCGGATTTGAGGTCTTTGGGACTGTTTGGCAGAGCTGTTTGTTCTCTTTGGGAGACTTCTAAGCTCTGAAGAGTGAAAACATGGACTGTTTCAGAGTCCTCTGTCAGAATAAGCTGATGCGAGAAATAGAACCCATTTAATAACTGGTATTTGTGTAGTGTGGCATGGGGGGTAAGTTAAGTTGTTTCTGTTTAATGGGAATTTCGGTGACAGCCCAGACTTTGTGGTGGCTGGAGTGCAGGAGAAAACAAGTTTCCTGGCAGTACAGAGCACAGTTGGTCAAGACAGAAGAAACAGCAGCTTTTCCTGTTGCCCTTTTGTTCATTTCCTCTTTGTTTTAAACTGAGCTGAGCAAAGGCATAGCACCCTTCCATTTTACACTAATCCAAAGAAACGGTAAAAATTGATTCATCCTATTTTGTGGTTTTCAGAGAGGTGAAAGTCATAAAGCTAATCAGTAAGGGGACTATTGAAGAATACATGCTCAAAATCAACGAGCAAAAATTGAAGTTAGAACAAGACATGACTGCAACAGATTCAGGTAAGTCTCTTGCACATAATGATGTCCACTTAAGTGAGTTAAGGTTGCTGCAATGTATTATTCTGAGAAAGAGGAAAAACAAAAGTTTTTGATGCAGACAAGCCCTTTTTTTTTCCCTCATGTTAAATAAACTAGAAAGATGTATTTGTGCTGATGATTGTGCAGTTTGACAGGAAGTGCCCTCTGAGTTTGACCCACAAATCAATGCCAGACTCTTAGTAGTAGATGATTACACACAGGTTTGGGAATCTAGACTTTTGTCTGTGTGAAACATTTTGAGCTGTACTAACACTTGTTCCTGTTCCTTAGGAGAAGAAGGAAGCATTCCAGCAGATATAGCCACACTATTAAAAGCTTCATTAGGTCTCTAAATATGCTGTGAAATTCAAGGAAGAAGAGTGATATTTTACACCATGGACTCTACATTTCTGATTAACTTGAGTTTTATGTACGTTTATAACTTTTTGTAGTTTATAATAATTATTTCATGTTGTGGAAAATTTTTAACACCAGTGGCATTCTTTTAATGCTTAAAAACATTAATGGCCCAAATGTGCCAACATTGGATGCTGAAAAAACATCTTTTACAGACTTTCAAAATGGGGACCTATGTACTAATTGTTTCAATAAATCTGCTACTGCTTAAGATCTGTCAGTATTTTTATAATTGTTTCTACCTCCAAATATATATATTTAAACTGTCAGTTTCACTGGATTTCACGTATAGATTTTTTTATATGTGCCTTATTTGACAATGCTCGAGTCTGTTCCAGCTAGTTATGAGTCATCTGACGTATCATTCTGGCTTTGTATCAACTTGTTCAAATAAAATTCCACAGGTTAACAAAACATTTCATTTTGTGGTTACTGGGGGAAGGGGAGAGGGGGAATAATTTGCATTTTATAAAACAAATAGCTTTCAAACTAGCTGAAATGTTCCATTTGTACTGATACGGCTTTATCCAGCAGTAATTAACTACTAATGCTTCATTGTTCTCCAGTCACAGTTGTCTTAGGATACTGATTATAAAAGCAGAATTCCTGCCAAGTGGACTTTCCGTCCAGGTTGCAGGTTTTTTTGTCAGTCCTTTGTGGAGATACCAGGTCTGTGTTCTGACAGTGAAGTGCCCTAAACGCAAAGCTTATGTCTTGCTCTTCTCTGGAAGTTCCAGTGCATTTTTTTAATTCATTTCAGTGAAATGAACAGCTTCAGTGCTATTAGTGATGAGGTTTGCCTTCACCTGAAGTTTATAATCTCCTGGTAAGGATGTGATTTGAGGAGGTAGGAGAGAAGGATGTCCATTTCCCTGGACAGTGGAAAAGACTGAAATTTAGTCTTTTGAACTCAGGAGTGTTTAAGATTTAAGACTGCTGCTTTTTTAGAAGCTGGGGGAAGGCAAAGTGTGAGGAAGTCATTTCTGTCCCCGCTCTCTGTTAAAGCCTCAGCTGCTGTATACTCAGTGCAGAGCTCAGTAAATCTGCATCAGACTGAATCTCTCAGAAGATTGCACCCTAGAATTCACTCTGGTTTGCAATATGGGGTTGATAATTACCACTTTTCTGTATGTGGTTATCACAGTCTGAAGACACTGCATCTTCCAAAGGAACTTGAAACAGTTCTATGGGAAGAGTAGAGAAAAGATGCTTGGAGGTGATCTGTGAGTTGGGCATCTGGTTTGTTTGGTTTAGTTACAGCTGTGGGTATTTTTTTCCACCTGTGCATGATTTCTGCAAGTACAAAATGGATGAAAAATGAAAGCTTCAGAGTTTGAACTAGTTGCTTGGCTTCTATGAGCAATCTTTTGTGGCTGTGCTGCACGTTCCAAAATGCACAGCTGAGATAGGGTGAAGAAATACTTTATTATATGAGAGAAGAGTAAGAGTCAATTTGTCTACCATGTTGCTTTAATTCTACCTGTTTTGTTGGACCAAGTAGTGGGATTTAACAGACAACCACGTGTTTAATGCTTGCCTGTTTCTGTTGAGCATGATCCTAACCCAACTGTTATCTCATTGTATGTACATGTTCTTGCCTGTTTGCTTCTGATATGAAATGAAACAAAATGCCTGCTTTATAGGGTGGTTTGTGTGGTGTTATGGTGTGGTATGTGCATGTAATTGGTTATTTTAGTCTGACTGAGCAGTGGTTACTCCTTAAACAATCACATCCCTAGACCCCTGGGATCAGTATCTATCTTTAAGTGCTATGAAGCTCATAGGTGTTTCTGCCCTTTTAATGTTTATTGTAACTGTTTCTACCCTTTTTAATTAGGGGTCTTAAGAGATTGTAGAGTCACCATCCTTGACAGCAAAAGCTGTCTGGACACAGTCTTGGGCAGCTGGCTGTAGGTGGTCCTGCTTGAGCAAGGAGTTTGGACTAGATGACATCCAGAGGTCCCTTCAGCCTCAACCGTTCTGTGATTCCATGTCTCTGCTTGGAAAGATGTACAGCAGAGGAGAAAAATAAACAACTATCTGAAGTCTGTTGAGGAAGAGAGTGGGAGCTGAAGAAGGAAAATCTGTAGAGAGCTGTAAGCGTACAAGGAATTAGAAAGGAGGCGAAGATGCCACACTGGAATTAGCAAAAGATTGGACCTTGCTTTCAGTTGTGCCATTACCTGTTTGTTTCTGAACTGTTAGTGGTTGGTTGGTGTTACTTGTATGATTCAATAAAACAATGCGGTGAGAGGGAGAAGCAAGTGCGAAGGGAAATACTTTCCCAACTGGCCATTTTCAGCCAGGAGGAATACCCATGTTTGCTGTGGCTTATCTGCTTACACCACACAGTGGAGTCCTCTTGCAAGCACTTGTCTCCCCTTGAGTTTGTGTAAACCACTTGCATCTACAGCTGTCCACCTTGCCAGGATTTCCATCTATCTGTTTGCCCCAGTGCCAGAACAACAAACCATTCATATATTTTAAACCTGGTTTCCACCACTGCCCCCCACCAATTTGTCTCCTCCTTACTAGAAGAGATAGTGAGCTGCTGAATGAGTGTGCAGCTGGTGTGCTTATGGAGAGCTGGCACTGGTGTGGGTATCACCTCAGCTGTGCTGCTGCTTTTTGTTTGGTTTGGATTTTTGGTCATTGGTTGTTTTTTCAGTGGCACAGCATACACTTCAAAGAGGCTGAAGAAAGTGCTTAAGAAGCTTGAAATCTGTTGACTAAGCAGGTCTCAGGGTTTTTTTATCCTCTCTGTTAATTACCCTTCTTTCCTCCGGAGCAGGAGTCTACAATAAACAAAGTATTGCTGAGATGGCATCTCTCCAGGAAGGTTTATTCATCTCGTTTCCCTTTGAGGGCCCACAGGACATTAATTGGGTTTATCAAGCACTTTATTAGTAATGGGGAGAATGTGGTTGAAACCACACCTATCCCTCAGGCTCTACTCTCCTAAATCAGCTTTTTAGTCTTTTATGGATACAAGTGGTAGATTTTGATTTGGCATAGCATACCCATCTGAGATTCATTTAAATGATTCTAAAATCAATAACTTAGCATGTTTGTCATGTTGAAAACTAAACATGCATTTGTATTTTCCAGTCTAAAAAGCTGATCTACATTATAGTCTTAGGTCTTTTCTGGATCCAGGCTGCAATAGCTGGAAGTGCTTGCACTCTGTCTCTGAGAGCCAACAGCCTGGGGTAGTTGTCTGCCAGGTCAGGTTTGCAGGACAGAAGTGTCGTACTGCACACGTCCCAGTAGAAATCTGCCCATGTTACCTGGCGGAAATGGGGGAAAAGCAGTAAATTTTAGTTGGTAATCTCAAAAGCTGGAACTGCTACTAATAGTCTCAGCAAACTGCAGAAATTAAATGTGAATTGATCTGGTTTGTGTAAGGTGTTGGGTTTTTTTTTAGGCCTATAATTACAGAGCGAGTAATCAGGTTGTGATGCAAGGCTTGATTTAAGTAAAAAATGGTTAAATAAAGCCCTTACTACAAATATTACTTGCATGATGATATTAATCTTCCCTGCTGAAACTGCTACAGAAAAGTGTTTTAATTGGTTTCCAGTTTGGGGTAAAAAAGGGGGATTACATTTTCAGAGCTATTTTCATATTGTCCTATAAATTGATCAGTGATTAGAAGCGGGGTTGTAAACTCCCATCTGTATTGACTAGTACAAAGGCATTTATAACATTTTTTGTCAACATGCTTCTAAACTGATTTAGAAAGTGCAGATCCTAGTCCTGGTTTGCCTCACTTGTCCAATAGTACAGAAAACAGTTCTCACTTTGCAATTGGGTGACCGGTTGTGTATTGGTAAGAACAAAGAGTTAAAAGAGTTGTTTCATGGGCTGGCATGAATTCCAGAAATTCAACAGTTGTCAATGAATTTATTTTTCTGGCAACCTGATTGGAATAGAGAAATAAAAACTATACTTACAGACTTCCCTACCAGCCAGGTGTTATCCCCTAAGAAAGTATCCAAGTCTTTCAGTAACTCGGGTGCTTTGTTTGTGAGGATATCATCGAATGCTTGTTTCTGGGGGAAGAACAAAACACAAAGATGCACAACAGTGTGTAAGGACAGCAGTCCACAAAATTGAACTTTGGGGGTTTCTTGCTTGTGAAAAAGAAAGCTGACGTCTGAAAAAGGGGACAGTGAAATCATTTGGTCTGACACAAACTTCAGAGTGCTCCCAGTTCTCTTTGGAAGAAGGAATACGTTAACATCCAAGTCAGGATTAACACAGCAAACAGCAGTTACTTAAGGTAAGTAAAGAAATGCAGAGGATACACTTGGGTATATGCAATGGGGCACTATACAACTTAGGAAAGCTGAGGTAATTGCCCATGAAGTGGCTTAAATGCCCAAACCACAGCATTTGTGGCTCAGTGAGCCATGACTTAAGCTGATTGCTCCCTTAATGCACACTGGAGAGCTCCTGGATGCTGAGACACAAGGTATGGGAAGATGCTGCTCGTTTACCTGTGCTAACAGCCACCCAGCTTCACCAAGATGGGAGTCCTCCCATAGATTTGGGAAGAATCCATCTATAAAATAGACTGTCGATGTCTCACAGTCATTTTTGGGGACTCTTTTGGGTGCTATGTTTTCCAGTGCACAGGGTCTCAGATTTCCAGAATCCTTTAAGCTCAGTCTTTCTGTGCTGTCAGATGCTGGTCACATCTTTTATTACCAGCTGTTCCCATATGAGATGTGGAACCAGGATTTTGAGCTTTTGCCGGGTTTATCTTTGGACTTTTATGTTAGCAGGTTATTCTGCTTTTATTGTCTTCACAGCAGTGAGATTTGAGGTGGTTAAAACATGTTTTTCAAGGCTGAAGTCTGTCCTAAAGGATACAGGCCTTATTATTTCTATGTTAATGGATGAAGGTGAGGTTGTGTATGGGGGTGTTTCTCTGCTAGCTGTTACCCATAGCAGGAAATTTTAAGGCTGCCGTTTAAGGGTTAGCTGTTTCCTTTAGAGAGGGAAGCTGTTTCTGGTTGATGCTAGAAAATTCTAGTAAATTCTGCTAGTAATTTTAATGCTAGTAATTCTAGTAAATGCTCCATCCCTGGCAGCGTTCAAGGCCAGGTTGGACAGAGCCTTGGGTGACACGGTCTAGGGTGAGGCGTCACCTGCCTCGTGTGATCATGACAGTAATGACCTCCCAGCTGAAGTATGCAGACAACTGGTGATGCTGGTGGGGACAGGAACAGGATCCACCTTTTGGAGTTGCAGGACCTACTTGTCTCAACCCTGGAGCTCTCCCTCAAGGCGTGACAAAGCTGCTGCAATGCCAGCTACAGTTTTTTGTGAGGGGTGTAAGGTGAAGGGAGACTCTGTCTCTGGCACTGAGGGAGCTTCCACAGGCAGCATCCACCTCTGCTCCCTTCACCTCGCTTGGTTTTCTCTTTTCTACCGGCCGGGTAGCACAACATCCTTTCATCCATCTCTGAGGGATGTGCGTTCCTGCAGTCACCTGTCCTGGGGAAGTTTTCTGACTAATGGGTGAATTACTTCTATCTGTCCTTGTGAGACCATGAGACGGGACTTCTACCGCAAGGTGGTAGCATTGGACCCAGGAGGAGAGGGGGAGAACAGCTAACAGTGAGAAAAACGTTACAGATTCCTCGCAATTAAGCTGCTCCATCTTCCTTGGCCCCGAAGCACTCCCTTGCATGCGTACGTGAGTGCAGGCATATAAGGGCTTCCTGAGAACTCTCTCCCCTTTTAAATTAATCACTGGTGACATGGTCTGGGTCATTATTTCGGGGAAGTGCCTGAGTATGAGCTGGGACTCACGCAGGCGTTAGGATGGGAGTTTCCCTGTAAAGGAGTAGCAGTAGTGCTGCACATTAGCAATAGTTTGGTTGTTCCTAAATGATTAAAAATCATGAGTCAACCTCCCCTCCCCAAATTAGGAAACTTCAGGAAATCACTAAGAAATTAAGCAATTCGTGTTTTTGAACACTAAAACTTCCATATAGCTCTCAGATTTTTCTCCTGCAAGATTTCAGAGCACTTTCATATGGTTTCATTATTTATTATTGGTTTGGAGCAGTGTTTTGTTGTTTCTGAAATCATAGAATGGTTTGGGTTGTAAGGGACCTTACAGATCATCTAGTTCCAACCCCCTGCCACGGACAGGGACACCTTCCACTAGACCAGGTTGCTCAAAGTCACATCCACCCTGGCCTTGAACACTGCCAGGGATGGGGCAGCCACAGCTTCTCTGGGCAACCTGTGACAGTGTGTCACTGCCCTCATAGTGAAGAATTTTTCCTTGATATATAATCTAAATCTCACCTTAACTTTGAATAAATGGAAGGTGGCTGCACCCATAGCAAATGGTGAGACCTGTTGTTATACTTTCCTAAAAGGGTCAGGTCATTGCTCAGGTCAGAGCCATTGTAACGCAGGAGTTAACTCATCCATCGCCCTCTTCCCCCAGCAGCTTATCTGCACTCTTGCACTTGAGGATCTGGTGAGAAGGACTGGACTGATGTCAAAAACAACCCCAAACACTGTAGGACTTGTCTGTTACTGTGTGTTGACGCAGCCGTGGCAGCGTGTTAGCCTGGTGTCAGTATATGCAGAAGCACTGCAGAGGACCGATGAGAGGCCACGGGGGTCTGAAGAGCAAGGCTGCAGTGATAGTGAGGGATGTGCTATCTCCCCTCTTTAGCAGCACCCACTGTATTATACCACCATGTATTGAAAAGCATTTTTCCCTGGCAGCTGATGTTATTGAAAACTAATACTTATTAAAACCCCGTAATAAAGATGCATTTGGGATTAATAAACCCCAAATCAAGATGCAGAAACACAAAAAAGAAGATGGGATGGGGCTTTTAATCTTGTTGGGTTAGCAGAAAGGGAAAGATTCAAGCTTAGTCTGTCTGCAACACGATACAGGTATTGCACGGTGGAGGTGTCCGATCTTTCCCCTTTGAAGTGCAATTTGATGTATGCACACATGGCGCCCTTGATTCAAGGAGAACTAGTGAGGAGTGGTTCATGATGGCCTTATTTCCACCAAGGGTGAAAAAAATCTGAAGGAGGAGGTGGGAGGGGGCAGAAGGCCTTGGCTGGGTTAGCCTTGAGGAAGAAATACAGAGCTCCTCTAGCTCAGCTTTGCTGAGGTGAGGTGAGGGACCCAGGATTTGACACACGCAGTGTCTCCAGAGGAGATGCTCAGGTGTGGAGTCTTGCCTTATGTGCTGTTTTGGTTTAAACTAGTGATTGTCTTACTCTCACGTCCTGGTTTTTCTCTGCCCAAGGGAACAGTGTCATGAAATCATCAATAGTGTCCACAATGGCATCAGCTAGGGCCTGTTCCACAGGAGTCTGACCTGCCAGACCTGTGGGAAGCAAGCATATGAAGGGAGGTTAGGGGCAGCATCAACAGGAATTTCTGATACCTCAAAGGTAAACTCTGTGAACATTTCCATATACATTCTTGTTCTCTGGGGGGCGGTTGATGCTAACACCATGCATTTGACTCCTTGCTTCTAGGTGCAATCTCATCTATGCTTGCTTTTTTCACCCCTCCAGCCTCATACAGCCATCCAAGGTAGTGAGTTGTTCTTTTCATCACCTGAACCCACAGCCTGACTCCTGCTTCTTAATTTTTCTCTTTGCCTTCCACATTCAGTGAAGGTCAGCACTAATTCCTTTCTTTTAATCTTTCCTTATCCCAGCTTTCAATGTCCTTCTCTATCTGATGGTCTTTCCATCTTGGTCAACACAGTCTCCCACTTCTGTGAAAGTCTGCTTCTCTTTC
>NW_009922731.1:44009-56391 GCF_000696875.1 Nestor notabilis
GCCCCATTTAGAATCTTCTTGTGACATCCTGCTTGCTTTTGATTACTTCCTTGTAATCAGACACCTTAGCCCAACTTTGTCTTGTTTACAAATCTGGTTTCCTCCCCTGTTGTCCTGTGGTTTGCCTGCAGTCCTCTTAGTGCTGCTGCTTTTTTCCCTTCACTCTCCTTTCACAGACCTGTGTTCATGCTTTCATCTCTGTGCACATTCAGGTCATCCTTCTCCTCTTCTTTAAGCCTCACCTGGAAGCTCTGTGTTTCCCATAAACCATATACCCTTCCTTTTCCAAGTCACCTCCCTTCTACTTTTAAGCATCAAATTCTGTGAGCCTTTGGTAAAGAGTTGTTAGTGATGGGCACCGAAAAAGCTGTTTCTTAATTTTAAAGGATTGGTGACATGTATGCAGACCTAATGGCAGGACTAGCAAGTTTGACTATGAAGCTGAAGATACATTTTTCCCTTTCCATGCATGCTGCTCTTGGTGCAGCTGACAGTGTGACCAACACTGACAGGAGACTAGAAAGGTCTGAGTGTGCTCCAGAACCCTGGCCTTTGTGGCTGTTGCAAGACTATGGGAATGGCCAAGTCAGAACTCCAGACTGGAAAAAGAGCACAGGCCCAGATCAGTGTCCCATCAGGAGGTGGGGAGGGAGGCAGTGTGAGTAGAAGATAGGCTTTCTCGTCTGTTTCCATTACCATGTGGATGCTCATCATTCTCTTATAAGTAATAGCCTATATCAGGGATGGAGGAAACTGTCAGGAACATAGTATTGCAGACATGCTGGGCCCTGAAGAATAACCCTCTGCACTTCTGCTTGTCTTCTCAGTTGGAAAATGTGAGCTATTTTGAAGCATGAGTTATATCTCTTTGCTCAGAGTATAAAAAAGTAGGACAGCACTCACTTCCCAGCCCCCTTTGCAATTTTCTGACATTCAGCACCCTATGAACACATCTGCCTTCAGACAGACCAGTTTTGCAGACAGTTTTGAGTGACAGCTGGCCTAAAGCAAGCCCTGACTACTCTCTTTGGTTACTTGCATTACTAAGTCTTACATCACTTTATCTACCCGGTCGAGTACTTCCATAAGATGTAAGCATTTAAAGATACAAGTGATGTCACCATGTGATCTGATCTCTCTGCCAGCTCAGAATTGTTGCCTAAATCTGCTTCAGAGTGCTCTGTTTGCTGACTGTGATGATCTCTAATGCTTCCAAAACCTCCTCCTCCTGTTCGTCTCTCTGGTTAGCCTGGCAGCTCAAGGTTTAAATTCAGGGGAAACTGCCCCGAGGGCCTCAGTGGGAACCTGTGGCTTCCCACTTTGTGTTGTTCAGCGACGCATGGATAAAGCTCATTGCCTGGAGAAGCAAGCACACACCCCAGGTGTTGTATGCAGAGAGGAAACTCAATCAGACCTAAGGGGGAATTTCTGAGTTCTTCTGTAGGCACTTTACACACAGTGCAGATGCGGAGCTGAGCCATGTGTTTGGCTCTCAACAGCATAGTATTTCACACCATGGGTTGTTACTCTGAACTGTTTTCTGGTCTGTTTTTTAACTTTCTACATGACCTTTGACTGACTCCAAACTGTGCCACACAGCATCCTAGCAATGTGCCTTGCTCTGTTTCTTCTTTCTGACCTTTGGAACTGCAAAGCATGAGACCTTATCAGGATTACAACAGCAGCCCCAACCCAGTGAGCAAAATTGGCACCAAATTGTGGTAAGAAAGGGCGCTGAACATAGGCATGCCACCACACAGTGGTTTTTAAAGCCATCACTCTTTGAGTGGCACCCTTAAAAGCATCCTATATGGTATGTGGTGTTTCTGTGGTCAGCACTTTATGCTGGCAAGCTACAGATGCAACAAGAGTCTAATAACTATTTGCTGTTTGTGCCTGGGGAAAGCCCTAGTACCATTATCACCATGTTGGTGTTGACTTCTTCTTGGTTGGGTTTGCCAGGCTGTTGGTTTGTTTCTATTTTTGCTGTGGGGGTATTTTTCCTCAGCATTAAAGGTGGGTACAGAACAGAGCAAGAAAATAGTCAAATACGTTACCTGATTCTCTGGCAAGGTATCTTGCTATTGCCAGGCTCTGGTGAATGGTAACTCCATCTACTTCCAGAATGGGGATTTTGCCGAATGGGATAGCTTGGAGGAGAAAGTAAAAAAGAAAAAAACAAGCAGAAGTTAAATCACAGCCCTTAACGGTGGGAGTCTGTAATAGCTGCACTTCTACCACTTGCCGGGTATGCACTGTTATGGCATTTAACAGTATTTCTGTATGGAAATGCATGGACTAAAATGAAAAAGAACTAAGGTTGAGGATACAACCAGATCACATTGCAAGAAGGCAACTATAACATAGAAACCAGGTACTGCATTCCCTACTTCCTAGCCTTGTGCTGTAAAGGCTGAATGTGCTCCTACATACCCTGAATTCTTCATGCAGGGACACTTTTCAGTAGAATCTTGGTTTTTCCTTTTCTTCCTTGTTTTCTCCTCCCCAGAAGGGTGACTGCTAAGGTTAAGCAAAGTACTACTGAAGATTTGCAGGATCCAGATGGGGTATGAAGTAAAAGACTGGTAAAGCCTACAGAGGTGCTTTTTCATTTACACTTGTTTTAAATTCAGAAGCAGTGATTCAGAGAACTATCTGTATTTCAGAACTTACGTTTTGACAAGACATTTCACTTGACAGTCATCAGCAAGAGACAAATATATCCTTCACACTGAACCACAAATGTTAAGATACTCAAATTTACTTGACTTAGCTTGCATGGAGAAGTCATGGGGGAGAAGCCCTATAGTGAAGAAGTCTCCAGACTTCAAGATTAGGGGAAGACAAACTAAGCAGGTGTCATGGATATCTGTAAGATCATGGATATCTGTAAGAGAGTTTGAGATAAGAAATCAATTGTACTTTTCAGTTATCAATTTAGTAGCATAAGGCACATGAAAACTTGGGCTGCTGTTTTGCTACACTTTGAAGGAGCTGCTAGCATGGTATCAGATGGGTCTGGAATCTCTGAGCAAAGCTTAAGCTGGGAAGAATTGTAGTATTTAGGGTGGCAAGAATCCGCTCATGGGAACCTGGTGCTGTTCACCAGAGGAACTTTAAATCTCTGCATTTCAAAGAATGCTATTTTATAAATTCCAAGTATGTGACCGCAAGTGCTGGTCACAGCCAAATGCTTTGTACCTGATTTTCATTTGGATTACACTTTATGTATGCTTATCTTAAGACCGTAAAAGGGCAATAGCAGAAAAATGGGCATGTTGGCTATTGGAAACATGCAAAGCACTTTCCAGAACTGTCTTTATGGAACAGATGGAATGACACTTCTACTCCATGAGTGTTTTTTTAGTTCTTAATGAAAAGGGATAAATAATGAAACCTCATGCATTCGTGATGTGTTTAGCAAGCTGGATTCATCAGTGATGAACACTGCCACGTGGCTCTGTGGTTTAGCATGCAGTGTGTGAATCACATCAGGTACAGGATCTTAGATGTCAAATCTGTATCTGCAAAATGAATTTGGCAGCTGCATGAGACATCCATGACTCCTCTGTGCACTTTTTTTTTTCCTGCATCTGAACACAGTACTCATGATACCTATTTTTACCCCTAAGTTCAGCACGCTGTGAAGTATAAATTCTTATGCTGGTGACTAGAACCACAAGAGCTCAAAGAGCATTAGCTGCTGTACCCCAGGGAGAAAACATGCACTGCTACTTGCTATTGAAACAATAATAGACATGTTGAACAGAAGACTTCACGTGCTTATTTTCCAGCGAGCAGCAACTTCCTGGCAAGTCCATGTAGTGCTTCACTGAGAATCCAGAGAGAAAATGATGCACCCCTGAATGCTAAACTGAAAAGCTTTCTGGTTGTGAAAATGAGAAGAGCCTTGGTTCTGTGCTGTGGACTAATGGTGCAGAATGCCCTGAGTGTCGTTGCCTCCAAAGCCACAGAGCTGTGAAGGAATGTCTTCTTATGCAGGATACCAGCACATCTTTTAAGCAAGTGCAAGTAGAGGGGATGAGAATGTGCGTGTCTGCTGGAGGTGCCAGCATGGCCAGCCTTCAGGTCTCCAGACTGCACAAGGCCATACACCAATGCCTGAGAAGAGGTAACAGCAAAAGTGCATCCAGCTCAGGAACAATAGCAGCTGCCCCTGACAGGGTTAAGCAGCCTTTTCGGAAGTCCCAGTAGGAATGCGATGGGCTGATGCAGCTTTGGCTAAGTCAACTGAACCAGTGACTAAGCCAAACTCTGTGGCAATAACTGTGAAAATGATGATTGATGCTCAGGTTGGGAAACTATGGTTCCTTCATCTAGAAACCGAATAGACCATTTTCTGCTATGTTTACATACGGGGAAAGTCTAAGAGCCACAGCTCTGTCTGATGTTTTACTTTATCAGTCGCAACTAGGAAAATGAAAGATGGCTTGTTTGTATGGATACATTATTTCTTAAGAAATTCTTGATTATAGCAAAAGGAGGGAGTCATCTTTATGACAGTTGAGGAATATGGATTAAGGTGTGAAAGGCAGCTGGGTGGCAGAGTGGTAGTAATCTCTCATATTCTGTTTCTCAGGAATCTGACCATTTCTGGATTCACTTTTTTTTTTCCCTAGTAGTTGACAGAATTAAAGAGAATTGCTATTCACTCCTTGAAAACATGCGTAGTGCCTACAAAATGATCCTTCCTCAGTGCTGAGCTATTTTCATTAAGATCTGGTTACTCTTTCCTGGAAAAAAAACAAGTGTACGGTTAAAAATACAAATACAGCTTTCTTTTGTTTGCACTACAAATATTCATATACTTGCGCGATTCATAATGCAAGTGTAAAATCAATAAATGAGAGCAGATTTTATTGCACATTGTCCCATGCGACTTAAATTTCCAAAAGACGTTATGCTTAGATTCATAATGAAACTTGGGGTTTTTTTGCTAAGAGGCAGCACATCTATAGCCATCGTTACTAAACAACAGACTATTTAAAGCAGAACAGATGGTAAATGAGAGATGTTCCTTCCTTTCTTGTGTGTTCAAAATGACATTTGATTTTTTTCTTATAAAGAACAGGGAAAAAAAATGTGATTTGAATATAAGCATAGTGCTTCTGCACACTTGTGCTGTGCAGATCATTGTGAGAATCATTGTTGTTTCTTCTTGGGTTCAGGGCATGCTATTCTTGCACACCAGAAAGTATGGCAGATATCCACGCTGTTTTACAGCTGAAGAAAAGAGCAAAGAACAGTCAAGGAGCAGAAAATATTTATGGTACATCATCTCCTCTGTCTTGGGCGAAAAGGTATAATGGCTTATAAAGTTTCATTTTCAGCCTGGAAAACTTGGGGAGGGGGGGAATCTCTTTGCCTTTGAAGCATTATTATCCAAACTACATGTATTGAGAGCAAAGTTTTTAGTAACCTGCAGTGAAGTATCTTTTTGCTCTCGTAACTTAAAAGAACAACTTCCTATATTGATAAACTCATAGCAAAACCAGGAGATTGACTGTATGTAGAAGTTTGGCTCTTGTGGGCAGGAACATGTTCTCTGTGAAAAATGGACACTTCCTTTTCCAAGTGGAGAAGAGGGGAGTGAATTTGTATCACACAGTTCATCCTAAGGCAGGATGTAAAGAGCCTTCAGGCTGGATGGGTGCAGTTGGATTGCTGGAGGCAAGGTCAGGGTTGGGATTTAACAAATGACCTCAGTGTGGCCTGTAAACACCTCGCCTGTAGTCCATTTCTTGAAGTGCAACAAAAACCACAGCCAAGGGATCCAAACTACAACAGAAAACCATCTGTCTGTAAATAAATTTAAGCACCTTTAGACTCAACAGTATGGGCTTCTGTGGCTTGCTTTGAGCCTCCTGTGGTGCTTTTCACCCCAGCTCTGCTTATTGACAGCACACGTTCAAAAAACCTCTGGGCATGGCCAAATGTGCCATGTGTATAATCATTGCATTAAAACTGCTAATTTTTAGATGGTTTTGGTGAAAGACATAGTTTGTGTGACTCCAGATGAAAAAAGCGCATAGGTTCATTCCTGCCAGGCTCCTACATTAGGTGAGCAAGTGAAAGAGGTGCCAAACGGAACTGGAGAGTGAGAGGGAACTCTTTCGGGTATAATGAGGTTGTGGGGGCAAATCATGAAACAACATGTATCCGAGAGCAATCATGAATGAACAGTTACACCAGAGTAGGGCAGATTGGAAGGATGTTCATGTCACTCGGCTAGTTTTTCTTTAACTTTGGTCGGTTAGGGGGCTGCTTCGTGCTTACGTCTGTTTATACCCTTGTGTATCCATATGAACGTCCTTTCCATGTTTTTCAAAACAATGTGTCTTGCAAAGTTTCTAACTCCCACTTGGGCAAATACATTTTAAGAAGGAAAACCAGAAAAATCTGTTGCTGTCATCATACAAACAGCGTCATTTCTCAGGCGTGCAGAAAATATATGACCTTTCCCTTTCAGTTCCTGCTTGCTTTGCTGCTCCTCTGAAGTAGAAGGTGCTATGAAAACTTGTGTTGATTTCCAGATTTAGATTGAAAACTCACTGAAAAGAGGAACAGGGTTTTTAAAGAGAATGCTGTTTAGATAACTAGAGCTGTAGTTCCTTTGAATTGAACTTTCATGAGCATATTCTTGCTTTTCCTGTTCTCTTGGTTATTTGTTGGTTTTACCATTGAATGCTGGCATGAAGTCTGCACAGGCTTTACACTCTCCATGAAGAAAACATTGACACAGAGGGTGAGCGTAAGTCACCAGACTGATCTGCAGTTTCTTGTCTCATTTTAGGAAGGTCTCACTGAAGGATCTGTGAGGTGTTTAGGATTTGGATGAATTCCTTTTTACACTAATTTTGGTTAGCTTTTGTGGATAAAACTGTGATGTTTATGTAGTCTTTGCTGGGTACTGGTGAGGGGAGATGAGGTCTAATGTGTGTTTAAAGGAAGGGCACCTGTATAAATCGTCTCCATCTCATGAAATCCCTAAGGGCTGTGATAACTGTTCCCATCCTGGCATGCCTATAGGTTCTCACTAGTCTTCAGGCCTTCCTTTGACCATGAGCTCCTCACTCATCTCGCTGGGCATGACTCACTAGGTGGTGCTCATGTGGGCTAGTTCATCTGTCAAGGACAGGGAGGGGAAACACAACACAGCTGAGCAGAGTTTTGTCCCAGCCTGGCAGCTAGGCTGGTGGGCTGCTGGTGTGAAGAAACCAGCACTTAGTGCTGTACTATGCTGCTCACTGCTGTCCTCCTCAACCCGTGAGGAGCCCCTATGCAGGTACAATTTTAGTTTTTGCCTTGCCTTAGCTCTTTCTTCCTTTTCCACTCATCTTCTTCATTCTTCTTCTTCTCATGTCTGTTCTTTCACATCATCTCATCTCTATGCTTAGCTGACTCACCTCAGCTTTGCTCCCAGAAGTGAGTTTTGTATGAAAATTGATGAAGCAAGCCTAACCTCTGTGCAGAGACCTGACTCCTTGTATTCTTAAGCAAACTCGAATTCTTTGACTTGTTCCCTTACTGGCTCAAAAAAATGAAGTCCTCTCCTTGTTCAAACTTCTGCCCTAAGTAATTTTTAATTTATATTATTTCATCATACTTGAAGTTATTAAAAAGAGGGATGTTACATTGTACTTGCAGAGTCTGCAAGTATCTTTCATAGGCAAGTAGGTAAATGCAAACATGGTGTATGCACGTGTGTACAGCCATTTGTCAGGTATTTCTTACTCTCACCTCAATATGTAATTATGTAATTAGTTTAATTAATTGGACCAATTTTTAATGATTTTTGAGGGTTGCAAAATAAGCAGTGTACCAAACTGCTATTACATTAGCTGCCGTTACATCAAACACAACTGTAATTCCCTTTATCATTGTTAAACACCACCCTTTCATTTTCACCAGAATAAGACTGGTTGGAATCTGCTACTCTCTTTCTTTTCTTTTTGAAGTAAACCCAGTCCAGGCAACATGGAGAAAAAGAGCCTGATCTTCATAAGAACGATCTGAACACAGAATATGAATGATAGTAATGTAGAAGATCTCAGCAGAGTGAACTATGCTTCTGGTATGCACAATGGCTTGGAGGCATCCCTCGTTTCATATTTGCTGTAGAACGCAGCAGTAATTGAGTTGTTTTAGGCAAGGATCCTGCCATCTGCTTTCCTGAGGACTGGCTTTTTCCTCTTCTATTCCTGCCTTCACTGAGGGAAGTGAGGCACATTTTGAAAATTCGGCATAGTAGAGAATGCAAGTGGTCTGTTTCCTTCACGGGGCATGGTGCATCTCTGCTGCATGCAGTATCGTTGTGGTATTAAGACACACAAACCCTATACAGCCTAGTCCCTAGCTAGGAGGCAACCACTTCTTGTGTTGAGTCATAGCCTGCGAAGTCAGTGTACTTTATGGAAGACCGGGGCAGTGGCTTTTGGTTGTCTTGTATAGTGTAAGGCTGGTTACTGGGAGGCCCTGTTGCTGCCTTTTATTCAAAGTTTTGCTGAATGATTTGCCTGTGGGAGATTACTTTGTCTGGAAATACCATGACTAATGATTGCTTCACAAAGGAGGAGACAGTTGTCAGCTAGTTGATCTCCAGGCGATTTCCTTAGCAGCATTACATTGTTAACCATGCAAACGAGATACCTTTATTCTTGTTTTAATTGAGGAACCTCTTAACTTGCATATTGTCTGCAATGTGGATGCCACTGGTGGCAGATTCCACCATCACATTGGTGCTTGATCTAGGATTCAGGGAGCCTTCCAGAAGCAGAAGTTTAGCATCCTGGTATGAGATGTAATAGCACTTTCAGGCATACATCCAACTGTTTCTTTGTAGGTCTATGTTTTCCTGGTCAGTTAGCACGATACATTCCAGTTCCCATCCACTGACTGCCTGGGTGTCTACAGAAGCCTGAAATTCAAAGAACTCCTAGGCCAACATAAATTTTGCACAGATGATTTCACAAATCTGAGAGCAGCAGCTCCCACATTTTACTAAACTCCTTATCTGCTTTGGCATTTCATCTAGGGATCAGCCATAGTAGAGGCTCCTACGAAATGCCATCATGCAGAGAAAATGAAAAATCTTACTTAACCCTTGGTAAACCTGCTAAAAAACTGTTCACACCGCAGAAAGAGAAACAAAGACACCCAAAGGTTAAATGACTTAACCAACACTAATTAATGCAGCAGACACAGCTACAAACTGTCTTAGTATTTCGAGGGTGCCTCTGCTCCCAGCATTTTCATGGCCATACACTGTAATGAACAAGTGCTGTACATATAAAGCTCCACTGGTAGGTTCATGATGTGAGAGTGCTGGCTCAGATGTTAGGGACATCATCGGTAATCAAAGAGAGATGCAATACCTTCTCCTTGTCTGACAGATCTGTTGTTAGAACATCTTGTCCTAGGATATTAATGTCTCTGTAGCATTTAAGTGACTATGTATGCTTTGCCTTTTTTATTTGTCTTACTTAAAACTCAGTATGCAAAACTCTACACAGAATTATACTTTGCTAATATTCTCTAAACTTTGGTTCAGGACATACATGGATGTGTGTATAAGTGTGAATATGTGTGTAGTTGAGTATGAATAAGGTCTATGCAGAACCTTCCTCAGTTCATCTGAATTCTTGATCTCATTTTTAGTTTCTACCCTTTTTCCCTGAGAATTGCAGAGGGAGAGAAATAAGCTATATCACGTGGTCAACAGGCTTAAGCTCTTACAAAGAAGAGGTTTCTGAAGGCAGTCATACCTATCTGAAAAATAATACCCCGTTTCCACCGCTTCATTTACACTCCTCTGTGGATTGTTAGCCAGTGTTTTCCAGATTTGGCACCACTGGTGGCTTCAGCTGCCACCTGGAAAGCAGTAGTGCTTGAGTATTTGTCATTCAAGTCACTATGAACATTATGGAAAAAGACCACATTTAACTGCACCCTGCAAGATTTTGGTAGCCTGCTGACTGGGCTTATTAAATGTGAAAACCTGTCAAGAAACATTGCTTAATTAATAAAAATCACCTTGTGCATTACTTGTGCCTTTTCTCAAACTAGAAGTACCATTCTTCATCCTGGATGTGAAAAGTCATAGCCTGTTAGCAACATACAGGTCAAATCCATGAAATGAAGACATAGATATCTCTGATTTCATATTCTCAGTCTCCAAACTCAGGGTCTGTTTCATTTGAACTGAGCCTCATTTAATGAACAGAAATAACAAATACCTTTAATAGCTGGAGAGAGGTGACTTTAAAAAACGTGAAATGGGTGGAGTATAGTATCATGCAGAATACTCTGGGAAGGTCTGGTAGGGCTTGTTCCTAGGAACAACTGTTTTCTAGCACGTCTTTTGTTTTCTTTTTGCTGTATCAACTTCTGTTTTCTCTCATCACTTTCCCCCTCTGAAGACCTTTCTGGCTGCAAAGGGGTATCCTTCTTGACATTTATTTCCAGTTTGGTTTTCTAAAACCAAGGTGAAGGCTGCAATGTGATCTTCGAGGCCAAATCCTCCAAAGCAGCTGAGAAGATTAGCATGCATCTCGTTAGCTTTAGACAGACAAAAGCTGAACTGAATTGATAAGCACTAAAAGCCCAGCTGTTTGGCAGCAGGTAAGCAATTTTACGTTGTCTGAAGATTCGGATCTGTACTTGTGTGAGAGCATCAGAAATGACATTTGGCTGTGTAGACAATTAAAATGCCCATATAATTAATTAAAGCCAGGAATTACATGTATTTCTGCTTGTGAAACACATAGATGCCTCTTCATTTGTTATGCTTTTTGACAGCATTTCTAGCAGAGCTTTGGGCATAAGATCTCATGCTACTTACTTGGTTTGATTTTGGGCCAGTCTGCTGCTTCTATCCTGTGGTCTTCATACTTCTTGCCTGAATAGGCAAACAGGTAGCGGCTGATTTCTGCTCGTCCTCGCAGATTGAAGTACGTCAGCTTGTACTGAGGCATGCTGGTTCCCTAAAAGGGAAGGCACCGTGTTGCTTTAGAGATGGGTAACTAAACTCCGTTTTGCAAAAGCGAGCCATATGCTTGTTTTTGAAACACATGCTTGTACAATGCAAAGGACATATTACAGTAAGACACCATGTGTTGTACTTTGCAATCATTGCATTAGTCACGCCTTTTTGTTCTGCATTTGTCAACCGCAGTGTTTGGACGTGGACAACGGCAGTTAAACCTCCAGTTCCTCCTTGTGTGTGTCCAGAAAGATGGTTTGATTTTTTGGACATACTAAGAACTTTCAGCTTTCTTTTATTTTTCTTGGGACTCCAAACTTGGGCCATTTTTATAAAGTTTTTCAGAGTGCATATCTAAGATCATATACTGTAACAGAAGATAGTTGCTGCCTGGAGCAGCAGTTTTGCTCAAGCCTGCCTTACTCAGCCTCTATTGCTAATGGAAACCTTCATCAAAGACCGCAGCTAAGAATTGCCAAACGGTTGTGATTTTTCTCATTAACTATTATCGTAGTTGCATAGGCAATCAACCCAAGTTATTTTAGAAGAAAAAAATTGATATGGAAACCAGTCTACATTGTCATTTCGAAAAAACAGTTATCAAATTGTGTTTCTTGTATGGAAGCCAAAAGAAACCCTGAAATGACTTTATTAAGTTTTCATATGATTTTCCCTCCCCCCTACAGTTCTAGTTAGGATTCATCTAACAAGAAAGCTCTATTTGTTTCTCCGTGTAACAGGCAACAAGAGAAAATGTTCATGAGTTTGTACAACAAAGATGATGCAGGAAAGTTGAACAGCTATGTCTGCTTTAAACCGAAGTAGGCTTTTAAATTCTGCACACGTAGCACTTTAACAAGAGATCTATGAGTTCGGCTGAGGTGTAAATGCACTATCTAAAGGAAACTAAAACAACCACCCACCTCCTCACTGAAAGCAAAACCCTGTCTCCTTTTGGCCTTAAAGTAGACCTTGTATGTCATTTACCATCCTTTTATACCCATCAGATTCAGAGTGTTAGTAATAATGCACACATCATCAACTCTAGGAAAGAAAGGGAACTTTTTTAATGAGTTAGTGCTATTACATAACCTTGCAATAGAAACAACCCCTTATTTAGTCATCTTGCCTTTGAAAACATGCTTGAGGGCAGATGTATCATCAGCTTTCACTTTAGAGGGAGAGGCTTTTTGTTCAGAAACTGTGAAAGCTTGCACTTAACTAATGCTGACAAAAGCAAACCGCCTTTGTCACTTTCTTCCCAAAAGTGAAAACATCTACTTCCCACCCTCAGAGTAGCAAAGGCAAAAAAAAAAGAAATACCTACAGCAAATGAACATGCTGGAGGCTGCTTAATTCATGATGAAAGTTACCTGTTTC